>NW_024879227.1:140036-140206 GCF_018340385.1 Cyprinus carpio | reverse complement strand
ATATATATATAATGTTTTACAAGTAATTACAAATGAACAGCAAGTAACATGAAATTTTGGTAGAAGGCAGAGAGGCTTTTTGCATCCAAGCGTTTATTTATATACTGTTCTTTATTTTTGTTATTTATAACATACAAACAGTTACTGTAATTAAGAGACAAACGGTGATG
>NW_024879227.1:138805-139721 GCF_018340385.1 Cyprinus carpio | reverse complement strand
TTACGGACTATGAACGATAATATCCTCAGAAGACGGGTTCAAAGAGTTACAGAAGCAGGAGAGTTTGTGTAGTGAAGGTGGTTGTAATGGTGTAGATTTTTGGGTGTGTTTAGTTTCAGATCAGAGAATGACACTGTATCCTCTGTCTAGTCCAGATCCTCTCACACGCTAGAATCCTGTTTTTAACAGTAAACACCAACAACTCCCATGGTCAACTCCAGACATCATGATAAAGAAACCCCATCCCTTCTCTGGTTGTGCTGTGTGTTCTCCAAGACTCAGACTGACTCTCTTTACTCCCAATCCCAGCATGTAGTTCCTGAGTTACAACCCTCTGAACCCAGCACCAAGGATAAGCGTCACCTCTCTCTGTAGGATTATCAGAAAGGTTGTTTTTCCCACTGAGGCTCACACTGGTCAGATCTCTACAGTATATACGTGATGTGCAGTGTGTTGATCCAGATCACGGACTGATGAGACACAATCAACAGCCATCTTAGTATTCTGATGTTCATCATATGATCAAGAGTGGAACCACACACGATTATTATAGAATTAGACCAGTGGTTTCAGTTGACAGCATTTCGGATGTTAGGTCTTAGTCTTTATCTTGAGACGAAAATGCTTAATATTCTTAGTCACATTTTAGTCATTTGAGTCTTTCATAGTTTTAGTCGACGAAAAGTCATTGCATTTTTGTCAACTTTTAGTCAAACTGTAGTTACCAATATTTATTTTGGTAGCTATTTTATATGTAGTTTTCAAACAAAACTAGTCATTAATTCTTCTCTCTTAAGACCAAATCAATTAAGCTTATGAGAAATTTGAATCAAGGATTGAATTTGAAAAAACTTGAATAAATGATGACAAGTTTTGTAATTAATTCTTCTCTCTTAAGACCAAATCAATTAAGCTT
>NW_024879227.1:82387-138108 GCF_018340385.1 Cyprinus carpio | reverse complement strand
AGATCCCGAACTCCCTCGGACAGATCCTCACTCCCTCAATCAATGGCTGATCTGACTAGACTTCCAGAAGCAGAAGTCACTGGCTTATTCATCTCCTCGTGTTTGATTGGTGTGAAAGAGCGACGATGTGTCTGTTCCTCTTCCTCCGCTTCTCCGTCCATACTCTGCTTTTTCTTGTCCTCTTCTCTCTCAGAAAAAGAGATGTAGTGTGTGCAGTATATGTAGCTTCTTCTTCATCTTGAGACGAAACTGTGCAGTTCTCAAATGCTGTTTAATCTGATGCTCTGTGTGCTAGCTGCGACTGAACTCAAATCACTATTCACTTCACTGCATTCACTAAAAACCAAACACGGATCAAAACATCAAGCATCAGATCCCAGAGACACGACACCACGAAACACCCCGGAAACATAAACCAGATCCATGAAGCAGCTGACTGCTCGTCCTTACAACAAATCAACGGGCATCATTATTCACTATACCAATCATAATCCCAATAGGTTAGTGATGTACAGCTGTACGCACATTGACTCTTGATTTTCTTTCGTCACCTTGATGTGTGTTCCAAACTGTTCTCCCTCATACACTCTTTTTACATGTTTCATGTGCTGCCGTTTTCTCTGTAAGGACTCAGTGCTTTATTGAGCTCTCCTAGAAACTGAATAACATAAAAAACACATAACACAGAGTCCAGTGAAGAGCGAGAATACAGTGATCATCCAGTGCCTGTGTATTTATTGTGTATATCTCACACTCAACGGAAGATAGAAATTAAAAAAGTAAACATAAGCATAACACAGCGAGGTAACAGTACAAAATACACTTTTGCAACAGTAATGAATGTGATCACTTACAAGTGATACACTTTATAGTACCAAACACAGAAAAAACAGGAGCAGAGTTTATGAAGTTGAGTAAAAACAGCAGAGAGGAAATATGAGGCATGATGTGATGGATCTGGGTTATAATAATTGTCTTTACTTATGAAACAAGAAGGACATGTTGTCCAACCTTATATGAAGGAACAACTTCACTATGGGTCTGAATGTGTGACTGACGTGTTTCTTGTGAAGTAAAGACATAACACGAGCATGTGAGTCTCCTCCTCAGAAGAAGAGGTGAGTTTCTCCCTGGTGTAACGCAGAAGATCTCCTCGAGATCCGTGATGAAACGCACCTCTCATGTTTCTCTCTTCAGGATTCGAACCTCCACACACAGTTTTTGTACATGCACAGAGATTTAATGGCAAGATTTTCTTTTGCAAGGATCTTCAATCCTGACAGACAGGACATCACATTCCTGCGTTTTCTTGGTTCTACCAGCCCTGTTGACACGCACATACTTTACAGACACTGTGACTACATGATTAAAATAAACAGGAGTATTGAAGAGCTTTCACAGCACCACGGGACAATTATAAGTATCATATTCAGCTGATGAAGCCATCTTTCATGTTTGAGCTCCGAGACAACAGGAAACTTTACTTTCACTTTCTGAGCGACGACGAGCCCGTTCAAACATGACTAACCTCGAGAATCACCAAAAAATCTTGCTGGTCTGTTCAGAAATAACACTTCTTCAAAGTCTTTCTCTGCAGTTGATACCCACTGATGGCTGATTCTTGTTGTGACTCTTGTCAGAAGAGGAAGAAAACACGGTGGACAGAAAGGAGAAATAATAAGTCAGTGTCTGCCTGGTAAGTGTTGTCAAGAGGGTGGAGTTTCTGATCAGCTTTGTGCCGTTTAAACAGGGTCTGACGACAAACAGGATTTCTTCAGGTTTTACATTTCAATAAAATGTGCATTCACAAAAGGAAAACTGCATTGAAACCTTTTTTTTTCTTTTATATGTCAGTCCCTCCAGGATTTCACAAAATTTATTTTTCTGTTTGTGATTTTTGTGATTTTGCGATCAAATGACTGATGTTTGCTGCAGCTTTTCTACAATTTGCGATGAGTATTTGTGGCATTTCTTATCGTTTTGCAGTGAAACAATATACCCATCAGACAACATTCTCTCTATTAACTATGTTGATGGACTTTGTCGTGACTTCGAGGAACCACATGTTAGGTATCAGACTAATGTTTGAAGGACACCCAGCCACCAGTGCCTTCATTAAGTTCTACAGAAGGTAGGGCACCAGCACCTGAGCAGTAAAGGCACCTACCCTAATCACACATGTTACATCTCGGAGGGAACAGTTTCTAACTGTTCTGTCAGTTTACATATGCAAGATGTATTTTAAGAGTGAATGCTTCATCTGCAATATAGTCTCTAAGAGGTTTTCCTGTCAGAGTGTCAAATAGACCTTTATTAGAATGCATGTAAACACTGCTTCATGAGACACACTGTTATCAAGTGTACACAGCATGATGATTCCCAGAATCTTTACGCAGACGGTTAGTGCTCCACAGATGTGAATAAATCATATTACATCTGATAAAATGTTATTTTATTACTGTCATTAATAATGATGCTAGAATATCACATTTAATTGCATACAAAAAATATATAGGCTATATTAGGGAGTGGAAATGGGCCTGCAGTAAGTACTTCATACATGCAGCGCCATCTACTACGTGGTCATTTTAATATATTTTTTTATTTTCTAAGGTAAGTGTTTGCTTTCCTACATTATAAAAACTTTAGTTTTATACATGGGGGAAACCTAATAAGGATGAACACAAAATATCGTCACATTAAAAAATAAACTTTCACCATTCTGGTAATTATTAAAGGCACTGAGAGTGATGTGGAAAAAGTTGTTGTGACGCATATTAACAACACATCGACACATTTAATATAGACCATTTTCTGCCACAAGTTCGTTCCTGTTGTTTTACTGCTTAAAATCCATGGTAAATGGCTAGAGCGATTTTGTGTTTATTGAACAATGTTTTTCTGGTTTCCACATCAGTGGCATTTGTTCTTATATCAGCTTTAAACAGAATTCTTCGCTGAATTTGAAATGCTTCTCACAAGATTTCACAGAGCTGTATTGATTTCCGTGAGATATTCGACTGCTTTCTTCACACTGTATCTCCCAGCGCTGGTGTATAACGGTGTCGCAGTGATCGAGATCAGCCCACGGCTCCGGCTAGAGCAGATAAACGGTTCTGCGCAGCCCGAAACTAGTAACGCGGAATTTGTTCCGCTTTCGGTTTGTTTATCCAATGTAGCTCTTGTAAATCGGTCATGATGAGAACGCAAGGCCTTTCTTTGACTGAATGCACATTGCGATGACGTCACGGGACGCTTCTAAGCCCAAATTATGCGGAAAAATTTGTGCCAATTATGAAAATTTGCGATCTTTTTTTGCGAAAAATTGCGTAGTTTGCTTGATTTTGCTGTAAATTCAGCGATCGCAAAATCGCGTAAATCCCTGGAGGGACTGTTAAGTATAATGCTAGAAAATGTCTCAGGTTATTTATGTAACCATGGTTCCCTGAGTAGGGAACGCGACACTGCGTCCTCTAGGGGTCGCTATGGGGAAATGCCTCCTCGTGACCTGTGTCCTGAAGCATACATTGAAAAACACGTTGGGTAGAACTCAAGGCTTGGAATCAAGAATAGATTCCTTTAAAAGGGATGCGTCCAAGAGCCTAGCATCATACTAAGTCTTGGCTGTCACACAGGGGCTACCGCTTGCTCTTGCCTAAGCTTGCTGAAGGGACTGTCTTAACAGATCCCTAGTAGCAACACCCTGTTTAAATAATATCTGAGGATACATAGGTGGAGTGGCGCCCCAAGATGAACTGGGCTTACCAGCTCAAGAGAGGTCATGAAGCAACCGCGTGAAGCCCTCACCATATAGGATCTTAGAAAAGAACGCAGAGTACTAGCGTGCGAACTTACTACAGTTGTGGATTTTAGAAAGTGCGCAAAGACTTCACGTTCACACTCACCATAACATGGATTTTAAGATACCCTACTAAAGGGCCTCTCGTGGCACTCTGAAAGAGCAGTTCATAGATGGAATGGTACATCCCAAAACCAATATGTTTGAGAGTCATCAACTCGATCTATGATATAAAGCTGGAGTGGCTAGTAGTAAATATCTAGCTGAGGGGAGGGGCAAACACCCAGCACTCAAATGAATATACTCAAGTATCAGTCTGATCCAGACGGAAAGCGCTGATGCCTTGTCTGGATCACATCCCCCTTAGGCCTTGCCTACCTTCCTTTGAACCGCGATCTGCTCCTGCCCCTACCGCAGGTGGGGGAGGAGCACGAGCTGTGACACTAGCCTTCTGTGCCTGTCTCTGATCCTCAGACCGAGTCGGACCAGGACCCCTATGTTGTTCAGGCTCAGACTGGACCTTCGTGGAATGAAGGCTTTGAAGGCCGCTGAGCACGCCTTTGCCTCCCTGAACTTCTCGACCACCCCGTCTCGATGGAGTGGTACCGAAAAGTTCGGAAGGCGAAACCAGAGCATCGAGAAGAAAGCCCCTTTCTTTCTTTCCCGATATCTGCCAGGTTCACCACAGATGTCTCTCCATTACTACCATGGCCACCATAGACATGCCCATGGTGGAGGCGGCCTGCTTAGTAGCACCTCATCGGCCCTCGTTTTATCCAGGTCTTTCAGTAAATCAGCCTGATATGCCTGGAGGACCACCATTGTGTGCAATGAAGCCACAGCCCTGACCTGCTGCTGCGTATGCCCTGCCATTTAAGCAAGATGTATCCTGAAAGGGCTTAGATGGCAAGGAGTGAGTAATTAAGAGAGAACATCTCACCCATAGAGAGATAGCTAGCCAGCGTCTCTTCTACAGGGGGCATCCCTGAGGGGCTCGTATGTGGGAATCAAAACGGCCTCTTCCATCTCTGTATGGAGATCAGGAAGAAATGGAAGGCTCACCTGAGCTGGAGGGTAGGCTGGATGGCCAGAAAAGATAATGCTTATCGAGGCGAACCTCGCGGCGTCACTTTCTTAGCCCGCTTCCACGGCAAAGTCCAACCTCGCCTTGGCGCAATCCATAACCTCCAACAGCTCGTCATACACAGGGCAGGAGTATTGGGAAGGCTCAGCCTCAGCTTCTTCGCCGTCCTCAGACATCTCCTGCTCTTCCTGAGCCGAAACTAGCAGAGCACTGGCCCCCGGATCAGACGATGTTAGAGAAATAACATCATCCTCCAGCGGCTCTCTCTCGTCCACAGCCGATGAGCGTGAGAGGGAAAGCCCCTCTTTAAACTCATCAGCCAGATCCACCTGCGATCCTCACAACCTCATTCTCCTCTGTGCCTCAGCAGTGGCGGGTCCTGAACTGCGGGAAGCAGATGGCTGCCCTTCTTTCCTCGAAAAGAGAGACAAACAAGAGCGGAGCTTTTTCAACAGAAAATGCTCACAATGCACGCAAATTGGCCCCCCCTCAAGGACATTGCGTGCGTGTTCTTCCCCCAAACAAAAAACGCAGAGATTGTGTGTGTCATCAGGTGTCAAATAACGATGACACTGATGCACCCATCCTCTAAACGTTTTGCTAGTGCGCCCATGATAGAATAAAGATCGCTCTTACCACGTTCAAAAAAGCATGCTTCAAACAAAACAGTCAGTGAAGACAAAGAAGAGGATGACGTGTTCTCCCGGTGCCTATTTATACTATAGTTGCACACCGGTAGTGACGTCATGGGCTGTCGCCGGCCAACATGTTGGTGGTGTTTTTCAGTGTATGCTTCAGAAACGGGTCACCATGAGGCGTTCCCCATAGCGACCGCTAGAGGGACACAGTTCGAAGTTCCCTTGATAGAGGAGACCAGGACAACTAGATGAGCCCCAAAGACAGATCCCCTGTAACAGACACTGGTCTCAGACGGCCACCGGGACAAGACCACAGGAACCAAATGATTTTTCTGCACACTGTGATTTTGCTGCAGCCTGGAATTGAACTGCTGGTTTCGTCTGGCCAGAGGAGAACCGGCCTCCCGACTGAGCCTGGTTTCTCCCAAGGTTTTTTTCTCCATTCTGTCAACGGTGGAGTTTTGGTTCCTTGCTGCTGTCGCCTCTGGCTTGCTTAGTGGGGACACTTCATTTACAGCGATATCGTTGACTTGATGGTGATCGTGGTGATCGTATCGTTGACTTGATGGTGATCGTAGCTCCGTGTAGCTTTGTTTTGGTGATTGTAGCTCCGTGTAGCTTTGTTTTTCTGTAGAATCTTTATCTTACTATCACTCTCTCTTGTTTAAAGTGATAAAATATAACTTAATTCCCACCATATTTCTGATATTATCTATTAATCTAGTCTGATTAATTTGATCGTTCACTTTTATTTTAAATCCGCGAGTGCAGTGCACCTGCATCGCGTTAGCACTCGTTAGCTTGTCATTAGTGTTTCCATTTGTGCCTACCGCTGTTTTTTTTTTTTCTGTCCCTCCTCTCGCTCGCTACTCTCTCTCTCCAGTTTTTCACAAGTTCCTCAAACAACTGTGGTAAGAATCTTTCATCAAGCAAGGTGAGTAATGGCTTCTCCTGCTATTGTTATTTGCACTGCTTGCCGCATGTATAGTTTATCTATCTCTGTCGGTGACGAGGGATTCACATTGTGATAAATGCAGGGAAATAGTTAGGCTGACAGAGAAGATTTCAGAATTAGAGACACGCATCCAAACTTTAATTTGAGGACAGTAAGAATGTGAGTTCCAGTAACAGGGCCTTTGCAGCAGGGCAACTGGGTGACTGTGAGGCGGCATAGTCGTGGGTCTAAACACCACTCTTCTGTTCCGATCAAAATATTAAACAGGTTCTCCCCACTCAGTGAAGCACCCACTGAGAAACCTGATGAAAGTGCTCTAGTTATTGGCGATTCTATTGTAAGGAACGTGAAAATAGAGACACCAGCCACCATAGTCCAATGTTTACCGGGAGCCAGAGCGCCTGACATCTTAGCAAATTTAAAAGTGCTGGCTAATGCTAACATAAATACAGTAAGATTGTTATTCACGCGGGCGCTAATGATGTTCGACTTCGCCAATCGGAGATCACTTAAAATAACATTAAAGATGTGTGTGGAACTTGCAAGCACGATGTCAGACACTGTAATATGCTCTGGTCCCCTCCCTGCTTACCGTGGTGATGAGATGCATAGCAGATTGTCATCACTCAATGGCTGGATGTCTAAGTGGTGCCCGCAGAATAACATAGGTTTCATAGACAATTGGACGAGCTTTTGAGGCAGACCTGACCTATTGAAAAGAGATGGTCTTCATCCCTCCTGGGGTGGTGCCGCTCTTCTCTCTAGAAATATGGCACATAGTCTTAGAGTTTGTACTTGACTAACTGGGGCCCAGGTCAGGAAGCAGACAGACTGGCTAAACCGACCGTCTGCTAGCCGAGTCCCGGACAATTCTGCCCAATCAGAGAGTTCAGCGCAGCAGCAATGGCATCACGTGAGTCGGAGCTGAATCGCAGGTTAGAGAGAGACGCAGCGCACGTGAGCGCACATGGAGAGTTTGGCAGCTGTATTCTAGTTCATTCAGAGTTACTTTAAAGACATTGACTTCGAGTTATACTGGGTTACAGTGTGCGTACATGTAAAGTAAGTAACCGCGATATATATTATATATTTTATGTTATTGTTAAGTGATCAGCTGTTACTCTTGTACCGATTAAGGAGTAGCCAATTAGCATAGCACTGCCTGTATTTCCTGCTCAATTTAGTGCAGTCACGAGTATTTATGTGAAATTCCTTGTGGTGAGATGATTATGATGCTATACATTGTGTTAGTGAATATTAACCTTATTAACATGTGTGTGCGCGTTATGTGACGGTTGTTGTTTGCACGTAGCGATCATCTGCTTAGTACATGTCCAGGCATGTTACCCTGCCCCTTGCTGCATTCATGTGCGAATAGTGCCCTCTTATGGACATTTAGAGCATAAACGCCCATGTTAAATAGTGTAATATAGCATGGTTTTAGGTTGTTATATTTATATAGTGTGCTGTTCAGTGTTTTAATGTTTATTGTGGAACATTGTATATTCATATCATTAAGTTTATTTCTCTTGTTTAATCCATTTCAGAAACCACACATATGTGTACCCACAAAGTCTTCAGTAAATCAGACATCAACCAACTGCATTGTGTACTTCTCTTTCAATTAAGAAATCATCTCACTCAGCCCTGACAGACTGCCTACAGTGTTTCACACCCCCATAATTAACACATCAACGAACCCTACATTTCAAGTGGTCCTTCGAGCCGGATCAGTGAATCACTGTAGAAAGATGACATCGCGTTCTGAGCCAGATCCTCCTGTTGTCCGACCTAGACGACAAATAAGGCCACCTGCACATCTAGCAGACTATCAAGTTCATGGATCAGGCTTTGTGAAGAGAGTACCATCAGCTACACATCTGAATGAAGTTGAAATCCAAGCCGCTGCACTCACACCAGAGAATGCATCCCGATCGTCTTCTCCACAGAGTCAGCCTTCATACGGAGATGATCTAGTTCTCAGAGATGTATGGCCAGAGCCATTTGAAGATGTGTCACCAGAGCAAGGTGAGCGCCACCTTCAAATCCAGCAGCAGTCTGATATAAAGTATATGTGGTTTGAGATGAAGAGGGACAACGACGAGCTTCGCAGCCACATTCTACCAGAGATCATGTCTACACTGCAAGGACTCAAGACGGAGAATGCTTCATTGAGAAGGGAAATTCAGCAGTTTAGCACCAGCTTTGAGACTCCTGGTCGATCAGCAACACCAGTACCAGCCCCTCGTACTCACCTGCCACCGTCCGTCTGTAGTCGGAGAAGTTCTGCAGTGTATGCTGATGAAGTTCCTCCACCCCGACCTGCCCCGTGTGAGCAGCTGACGAGACATATGGAAGACCTTACAGTTTCACCTAGGATGCCTCATCCTGAAGAGAGTCATCACACACACCGATTCAGAGGTCATATACATACTCAGCCCAGCCTGCAGGAACAGGACAGTACGACTCTGTGATGCTTGATCCCAGACACAGTCATCTTCAGAGAGAGAGAGGATTCAGTCTACCCTCACGTCCACAGGTGACACCTAGAAAGGAGCTGCTGCACGTCCAAGAACAGATATATCGAGGACCTAAGCCTACTATCCCCAGCCTGACAGCAGTAGATCCCCGACAGTTTTCCAGACTGCGGATGGCACTAGAAAACCTTCTGCCAGCAGATGCGAGTGAGCGCTTCAAGTATCAGATTCTGACTGATCATCTGGAGCTAGAAGAGGCCTTGCTAGTGGCTGACTCCTACTGTAACTCTGTGAGACCATATACAGACACAATGCAAGCTCTTGTGAAGATGTATGGGCAGCCACACAGGCTTGTGCTGCGGAGTATCGCTGAAGTACTGGAAGGTCCCAATCTCAAGCCAGGTGACGTGAAAGCATTCAAACTCTTCGCCCTTCGAGTGCGCTCACTAGTGAGTATGATGGATGAGTTGGGTTAATAGTGAGTAGCTGAGTTAGAGTGCGGTTCACATGTGTCTAGACTCCAAGGCAAGCTTCCACATGAACTCCAGATTCGTTTTAAGAGATACGTCCACCCGTTTAAGATCACAGTTCCCACACTTCTCGACTTTGCAAACTGGTTAGAGTACGAGCTTCAGGTCCAAGATGATACTGCCAAATCAGTCATGTATGCTCCACCCTTACCTAGTAAGAAAAGAGAAGGTCGTCATGACACCAAGCCTCCAGGCAGATCTACGAGCATCCTGCTGGGTACTGAGAAGCCCACTGTTGACAGTGAATGCAGAGCGCATATTCCAGAGTCCAGACCCAGCTTGGCCAGGTATAGAGAGAAGTCACGTGCCTACTGTCCTTATTGTGACAATGCTAGTCACTTCCTTAATGGATGCCCCAACTTCAAGGAGCTGACTAAAGAACAGAAACAGACATGGATCCGCAAGAACAACAGGTGTTGGCGGGTGTGGCCGCAATCATCATGCTTCCAGATGCACACTGAAGGCTCTGTGCAAGACCTGCAACAGGAAACACCTGTTTATACTGCATGACCTGAATGAGCGAGCTTTGAATACCAATGCTGAGACTGATCCCAAGGAGAACTCGTGTCTTGTGAGTTCCACGAAAGACATCTTGTATGCAGACCGTTCGGTCGGCAGCCGCAGAGTCCTCTTGAAAGTTAGTAAAAGTAATCATCACAAATGGGGATGCATCATTGGAAACGTATGCAGTGCTAGATGATGGGTCAGAAAGGACTATTCTCCTCCATGCTGCAGCTCAGCAACTGAACCTCAAGGGGCAACCAGAAGATCTGATCCTGCGCACAGTGAGACAAGATCAGCAGGTGCTTCATGGGGCGGCTGTCTCCTTCACGGTATCACCTGTGTGTCTCGTCCCCACAAGAAATACCTCATTCAGCATGCATTTACAGCTGAGAGATTAGGCCTTGCCGAACACACCTATCCAGTGGCTTCCTTACAGAAGAGATACAGACATCTAGCTGGCCTTCCACTGCAGCAGATGGAGAAAGTGCAGCCTATGTTACTGATCGGGTCAGATTGTCCACATCTCATCACGCCTGTTGAACCAGTCCGGTTAGGCCCACCAGGGGGGTCCTGCAGCAGTCAGAACCCGCCTTGGATGGACTCTTCAAGGTCCTACTCATGAGGTTCGTCGTGAGATCAACACACACCAGTGTTTCTTTACATCCGTTCTCCCCAACACAGACTTGTTTGCTCATGTCGAGCGACTATGGCAAATGGATGTGATTCCCTATCGCAGTGACAAGATAGCAACACGATCCAAACTAGATCAAGAAGCCATCAGACTGCTGCAGGAGAAGACTGTGCGAGTGGAAGTGGAAGGTACGATGCGGTATGCCACACCACTCCTTCGTATGCAGAGTATGCCATGCTTAACTATGCCCAAGGAAGCTGTTCTCCCTCAGCTTAGGAGTGTAGAGAGGAGACTGCTTAAGAATCCAGAGCAGGAATCTGCCTACCAGACCGAGATCACCAAACTGAAGGAAGCAGGTTATGTGGCCAAGCTGGAACCGAGAGAGGAGGATAGTTCCACAGAGTCATGGTACATCCCGCACCATATGGTTCAGCACAATAACAAGAACCGGGTCGTCTACAACTGCTCCTTTCAGTTTGAAGGCCACAGCCTTAATGAGTTTCTCCTTCCAGGACCCACACTAGGCTCATCACTGCTAGCAGTCCTGCTCCGCTTTCGAGAGCACTCTGTCGCCATAAGCAGTGATATTCGTGGTATGTTTCACCAGGTGAGGCTGCTTCCTGGTGACATGCCATTGCTCCGATTCCTGTGGCGAGACTTGAAACCTGAGCGACCCCCCGACGTGTACCAGTGGCAGGTGCTCCCCTTTGGCACCACGTGCAGTCCCTGCTGTGCCACTTATGCCCTGCAGAGACACGTCATGGATCACAGTCAGCCGGGAGACCAATTCAGAGAGGTAATTCAGAGATCATTTTTACGTCGACAATTGCCTGCACAGTCTTCACTCCCCCCAAGAGGCTAGAGACCTAGTTGATCAACTTCGAGCACTTCTAGCTACCGGAGGCTTCGAACTTCGACAGTGGGCCAGCAATTGTCCATCTGTGATTACTCACCTCCCCGCTGAATCGAGATCCAGTACCTGTGACCTCTGGCTCAGTCAAGGCCAACAAGACGTCCACGAGTCTACACTTGGACTGCAGTGGCATTGTCAGTCTGATACTTTACGTTACAAGCATCGATCCAGATGCTCTTCTTCTGTAACAATGCGTCAGATCTACCGAGTACTAGCGAGCCAATATGATCCTCTTGGATATCTTATCCCTTACACCACCCGAGCTAAGATATTAGTACAGCGCCTGTGGGACAAGAAGCGCGACTGGGACGACCCACAGTTGCCTAAGGAACTGCTTGCATCATGGCACAAATGGGAGAAGGAGTTGAGTGGACTAGAGGAGATCTCTTTGCCCAGGTGCTATTCTCAATCACAGAAAGATCACTCATCCTGTAGATATGACATTCATGTTTTCTGTGATGCCTTGGAGCAGGCATACGGTTCAGTGGCCTATCTGTGTATAGAGCACAAAGAGAGTCAAGTCGAAGTTGCCTTCATTGCCGCCAGGTCCCGGGTAGCACCTCGCAAGCAACAATCCATACCACGCCTAGAGTTGTGTGCTGCCCTTAATGGAGCACAGCTATCCCAGCTTCTGACCACAGAGCTTACAATTCCTATCTGCTCCACTACACTCTGGTCTGACTCCACCACTGTGCTTACGTGGTTGACATCCAGCTCATGTCGTTACAAGGTGTTTGTGGGAACAAGGGTAGCAGAGATCCAAGAGATGACAGCTTCCGCCATCTGGTGCTACGTCAAATCTTCAGACAACCCAGCAGACGACATCACTCGTGGCAAGCCTCTTGGAGACCTCTCCAGAGAAAGCCGATGGAGCCAGGGGCCGGCATTTCTTAAGCTTCCATTAGATTGTTGGCCTGAGCAGCCTCGTTTATCACTTGAAGAGCCAAGCTGCGAACTAAGACAGTCATCCTTCTCTGGGTTAGTGACCACTACTGCACCCTCAGCTAAGCTGCAGCACTATGTCACACTGGCAGAGTGCCTGAATGCCTACGGGCAGGAGCTTCACGGGGCGGCCTACACCTCCAGTGCTGACCTCCAAAGGGATGTTCAACATGCAGTCCTTCGTCAAGCTCAAGCAGAGTCTTTCCCTGATGAGCTGAGACTTCTGAAGTCTGGGAAACCCATATTATCTACAAGCAGACTGATCACACTCTCCCCGGAGCTTGATGCTGCTACTGGACTTATTCGAATAGGAGGTCGTCTACGCCACTGTGAGGTACTGGAAGAGGACGCTGTACATCCAGCTGTTCTAGACCCTCGACATCCAATCACTGTGCTAATCATAAAGGATTATGATGAGAGGCTACATCATCCAGGTACAGAGAGGTTGTTTGCAGAAATCAGGAGGACGTACTGGATACTAAGAGGTCGTGAAGCTGTCCGTCGGTACCAACGCCAGTGTACAGAGTGTAGGAAGTGGAGAGGACGCCCAGAAGTACCTCTCATGGCTGACCTGCCCCTCACCAGACAGAGATACTTCCGTCCAGCTTTCTACTCATCTGGCATGGACTGTTTTGGCCCCTTCCTCATTAAGATCGGCCGACGTAATGAGAAGAGGTGGGGCATAATCTTTAAATGCATGACTACAAGGGCAACCCATCTTGATCTTCTCAGTAGTATTGATTCTGACTCTTTCCTGATGGCTCTACGACGGTTTATTGCTAGACGTGGCAAACCGTACGAGTTATTGTGTGACCAAGGCACCAACTTTAAGGGAGGAGAACGCGAACTGAATGATGCCTTCGCCACCCTCCAAAATGAGCTACAGAGCCACCTTGCCAATCAGCAGATCAAGTTCACCTATAACCCACCAAGCGCCCCTCACTTCGGCGGGTGCTGGGAGAGGGAGATCCGCTCCATCAAGGCAGCACTCAGAGTGACTATCGGAGCCCAGACTGTTACTGAGGAAGTGTTAAGGACAGTCCTGATTGAGGTGGAAGGTATCCTCAATTCAAAGCCTCTTGGGTATACCTCCTCTGACGTTGCTGACCTTGACCCGATCACCCCGTACTGCTTCCTGATTGGCCGTCGAGATGCGTCATTACCCCAAGTCATCTACCAGGAGTCAGAGATGCTGAGTCGGCGACGCTGGCGCCACAGCCAACTGCTGGCGGAGCACTTCTGGAGACATTTTTTGAAGTACTACTTACCAGATCTTCAAGCTCGCCAGAAGTGGAGAACTGAAAAGAAGGCATTGGAAATCGGAGACGTAGTCTTGATTGTTGATCCCCAACTTCCTCGAGCCCTTTGGCCTGTAGGCAAAGTCACTCAAGTGTTCCCCGGTGTAGATGGTCGAGTCCGGACAGCCAGTGTAGATGTCAAAGGGAAGACTTACACACGAGTTTTGGCCCGTCTCATCCAGCTTCCAGCACTGCCCGAGGACGACTAAGACCTTTTGTTAGATGAGCGAATTCAGTTCCTGGATTCGGGGGCGGCTGTACAAAAGGCTCTGCCATCTCTAAGTCCCGGACGATTCTGCCCAATCAGAGAGTTCAGCGCAGCAGCAATGGCATCACGTGAGTCGGAGCTGAATCGCAGGTTAGAGAGAGACGCAGCGCATGTGAGCGCAGAAGGAGAGTTTGGCAGCTGTATTCTAGTTCATTCAGAGTTACTTTAAAGACATTGACTTCGAGTTATACTGGGTTACAGTGTGCATACATGTAAAGTAAGTAACCGCGATATATATATATTTTATGTTATTGTTAAGTGATCAGCTGTTACTCTTGTACCGATTAAGGAGTAGCCAATTAGCATAGCACTGCCTGTGTATTTCCTGCTCAATTTAGTGCAGTCACGAGTATTTATGTGAAATTCCTTGTGGTGAGATGCTTATGATGCTATACATTGTGTTAGTGAATATTAACCTTATTAACATTGTGTGTGCGCGTTATGTGACGGTTGTTGTTTGCACGTAGCGATCATCTGCTTAGTACATGTCCAGGCATGTTACCCTGCCCCTTGCTGCATTCATGTGCGAATAGTGCCCTCTTATGGACATTTAGAGCATAAACGCCCATGTTAAATAGTGTAATATAGCATGATTTTAGGTTGTTATATTTATATAGTGTGCTGTTCAGTGTTTTAATGTTTATTGTGGAACATTGTATATTTATATCATTAAGTTTATTTCTCTTGTTTAATCCATTTCAGAAACCACACATATGTGTACCCACAAAGTCTTCAGTAAATCAGACATCAACCAACTGCATTGTGTACTTCTCTTCAATTAAGAAATCATCTCACTCAGCCCTGACAGACTGCCTACAGTGTTTCACACCCCCATAATTAACACATCAACGAACCCTACATTTCAATTACTGTTATAAACATGAGCCACGTCCAAAAGGTAAAGGGGGAGGTGTTACTTCAATTTATAACAATGTTTTCAGGATTTATCAGAGGGCAGGCTTCAAGTATAACTCGTTTGAAGTATTGGTGCTTCATATAACATTATCCAGAGAAACAAATGTTAATGATAAATCCCCTGTGATGTTTGTACTGGCTACTCTATACAGGCCACCAGGGCACCATACAGACTTTATTAAAGAGTTTGCTGATTTTACATCCGAGTTAGTGCTGGCTGCAGATAAAGTTTTAATTGTTGGTGATTTTAATATCCATGTTGATAATGACAAAGATGCATTGGGATCAGCATTTATAGACATTCTGGACTCTATTGGGGTTAGACAACACGTCTCAGGATCTACTCATTGTAGAAATCATACTCTAGATTTTAATACTGTCACATGGAATTGATGTTGATGGTGTTGAAATTATGCAGCCAAGCGATGATATCTCAGATCATTCTTTAGTTTTGTGCAAACTTCATATAGCTAAAACTGTAAATTCTACTTCTTGTTACAAGTATGGTAGAACCATCACTTCTACCACAAAAGACTGCTTTGTAAGTAATCTTCCTGATGTATCCCAATTCCTTAGCATGTCCTAAACCTCAGATCAACCTGATGATGTAGCAGAAACTATGGACTCTCTCTTTTCTAGCATTTTAAATACAGTTGCTCCTTTACGCTTAAGGAAGGTTAAGGAAAAACAGTCTGACACCGTGGTATAATGAGCACACTCGCACCCTAAAGAGAGCAGCCCGGAAAATGGAGCGCAGCTGGAGGAAAACAAAACTAGAGGTATTTCGTATTGCTTGGAGGAAGTGAACCTATCCTACAGAAAAGCATTAAAAACTGCTAGATCTGATTACTTTCCGTCTCTTTTAGAAGAAAACAAACATAACCCCAGGTATTTATTCAATACAGTGGCTAAATTAACGAAAAATAAAGCATCAACAAGTGATGACATTTCCCAACATCATAGCAGTAATGACTTTATGAACTACTTTACTTCTAAAATCGATACTATTAGAGATAAAATTGTAACCATTCAGCCGTCAGCTACAGTATCGCATCAGACAGTGCACTACAGATCCCCTGAGGAACAGTTCCACTCATTCTCTACTATAGGAGAGGAAGAATTGTATAAACTTGTTAAATCATCTAAACCAACAACATGTATGTTAGACTCTATTCCATCTAAGCTCCTAAAAGAGATGCTTCCAGAAGTCATAGATCCTCTTCTGACTATTATTAATTCCTCATTGTTATTAGGATATGTCCCCAAAACCTTCAAAATGGCTGTTATTAAGCCTCTCATCAAAAAACCACAACTTGACCCCAAAGAACTAGTTATAGACCAATCTCGAATCTCCCTTTCCCAAGATACTAGATACTAGGTAGTATCCTCACAATTAAATTCCTTCTTAGAGAAAAATGGTATATGTGAGGATTTCCAGTCAGGATTTAGAACGTATCATAGTACTGAGACTGCTCTCCTTAGAGTTACAAATGACCTGCTCTTATCATCTGATCGTGGTTGTATCTCTCTATTAGTGCTATTGGATCTTAGTGCTGCGTTTGACACTATTGACCACACCATTCTTTTGCATAGACTAGAACACTTTTTTGGCATTAATGGAAGTGTATTAGCATGGTTTAAATCGTACTTATATGACCGCCATCAATTTGTAGCAGTGAATGGAGAGGTATCATATCGATCACAAGTGCAGTATGGAGTACCTCAAGGCTCAGTACTAGGGCCGTTACTCTTCACGCTTTAGATGTTACCCTTGGGAAATATGATCAGGAAACACGGTGTTAGCTTTCACTGTGTCAGGGACCAGTCAAGCTCGGTCCCATCCATCTCACAACGATTACATTCACCTGAATCCTAAGTACCCGCACCTGTTCACCATCAGCAACCTCATCACAGAAACAGTATAAAACACTCACCACAGCCTCAGTTCAGTGTCAAGCCTCCAACAGGAACGGACCATCGAATGTTGTCTCAAGACCAACCGAAGCACCGCAGATTCTACGACGTAACGTATACTTACCTTTGAACACTAACCTCTGTGTCATTATTCTACTGTCTCCAGAATTCCTGAGCACTACCCCGTGGCCTGAAATCCAGCGATTCCCCAACTCTCCTGTGTTGTCTCCGAGCCTGCTTGAAGTCTCCGTTTCTGAGAGTGATCTGTGGAAGAGACAAGTACTGTCGATCTGTGACTGAGTGGCATTGAGATCTGCTAAAGACTTACTCACCTGCTTACACCCCGCACTGAGTGATTTGCACCGAACCTGCACCTGAAAACCTTGCATACCTACCTTGCCTTCACACCCTTGTAAATAAAGCACTGTGTTTGGATTCACTCACCTCTGGCTCTTGTCTATGTCCTGACACACTGTTATGCTGATGATACTCAGCTCTATATTTCTTCGCTGCCCGGCGAAACATACCAATTTGAAAAACTAACGGAATGCATAGTCGATATAAAAAACTGGATGACAAGTAATTTCTTACTGCTAAATTCTGAAAAAACAGAGGTGTTAATTATAGGACCTAAAAGGTCTGCATGTAATAACCTAGAACGCTGTCTAAGACTTGATGGCTGCTCTGTGAATTCTTCGTCATCAGTTAGGAACCTAGGTGTGCTATTTGATAGCAACCTTTCCTTAGAAAGCCACGTTTCTAGCATTTGTAAAACTGCATTTTTCCATCTCAAAAATATATCTAAATTACGGCCTACGCTCTCAATGTCAAATGCAGAAATGTTAATCCATGCGTTTATGACCTCAAGGTTAGATTATTGTAATGCTTATTGGGTGGTTTTTCTGCACGCTTAGTAAAAAAACTCCAGTTAGTCCAAAATGCAGCAGCTAGAGTTCTTACTAGAACCAGGAAGTATGACCATATTAGCCTGGTTCTGTCAACATTGCATTGGCTTCATATCAAACATCATATAGATTTTAAAATCTTGCTTATTACTTATAAAGCCCTGAATGGTTTAGCACCTCAGTATTTGAACGAGCTCTTGTTACATTATAGTCCTCCACGTCCGCTCCCGTTCTCAAAACTCTGGCAATTTGATAATACCTAGAATATCAAAGTCAACTGCGGGCGGCAGATCCTTTTCCTATTTAGCGCCCAAACTCTGGAATAACCTACCTAACATTGTTCGGGAGGCAGACACACTCTTGCAGTCTAAATCTAGATTAAAGACCCATCTCTTTAAACCTGGCTTACCCATAAACACAACTAATACACTTCTAATATCCAAACCGTTAAAGGATTTTTAGGCTGCATTAATTAGGTAAACCGGAAACCGGGAACCCTTCCCATAACACCCGATGTACTTGGGATATCATTAGAAGAATGGCATCTACGCTAATATTAGTCTGTTTCTCTCTATTCCGAGGTCACCATAGCCACCAGATCCAGTCTGTATCCAAGTCAGAGGGTCACTGCAGGTCACCCGGATCCAGTACGTATCCAGCCCAGATGGTGGATCAGCACCTAGAAAGGACCTCTACAGCCCTGAAAGACAGCGGAGAACAGGACAAGTAGAGCCCCAGAGACAGATCCCCTGTAAAAGACCTTGTTCTCAGACGACCACTGGGACAAAGACCACAGGAAACAGATGATTCTTCTGCACAATCTGACTTTGCTGCAGCCTGGAATTGAACTGCTGGTTTTGTCTGGTCAGAGGAGAACTGGCCCCCCTTTGTTTCTCCATTCTGTCACCGATGGAGTTTTGGTTCCTTGCCGCTGTCGCCTCTGGCTTGCTTAGTTGGGGACACTTCATTTACAGTGATATCGTTGACTTGATTGCAAATTATTGCACAGATACGATTTAAATTGAACTGAGCTGCATGATGACATCACTGAATTCAATGATGAACTGCCTTTAACTGTCATTTTGCATTATTGACACTAATTAATGTTGTTCAGTTGCTTTGACGCAATCTTTTTTGTTTAAAGCGCTATATAAATAAAGGTGACTTGACTTGACTTGACTAGATAACAAATGATTGCAAAGATACTATTTAAACTGAACTGAGCAGGATGATGACATCACTGAATTCAATGATGAACTGCCTTTAACTGAAAAATTAGTGTTTACTATTGTCATTTTGCATTATTGACACACCATTTTCCTATTTAATGTTGTTCAGTTGCTTTTACACTATCTGTATTGCTAAAAGCGCTATATAAATAAAGGTGACTTGACTATTTGTAAACTACTGCCAGTTTCTGCCTCTCAAAGAGAAAATCTGAGTATTGTGTGTAAAACGAGCAATCAAATCAGATCAGATTTTTATTTTTTTTGGAAATGTCATAGAAATAGTAAAATAGTGATTTTAAGAATTTTTACCAAAAATTAATATATATATATATACTATATAGATATATATATATTATATATAAATATATATATATATATATATATAAATTGTCGATTGATTTTTAAAAATCTTGGAATTATCATACAAAAAGTAAAATATTGATTTGAATGATTTTGAACACACAAAAAATAAATTATCAATAAAAAAAAATCTCTGAAATTTCATACAAATAGTAAAATATTGATTTTAATTATTTTTAACACACAAAACAATTATATATAAATTGATTTTAAAAAATCTTGGAAATGTCACAAATCGTAAAATGCTGATTGCGCAGAAAAAAAAAAATATTAATAGTTTAAGAAAATTTTGGAAATGTCATACAAACAGTAAAATATTGATTTCATACTCTTTAATTAGTCAACTAAAACTTTCTACAAAGTATTGTTTCAGTAAAAATTTTGATTTTCGGATTGACATGTAAAATCTATCTATAATTTGATGTTGGATTTTTTTTTTTCCTAGTAAAAAACACTGCAATATTTTTGGTTTTATATATATAACTTCAAAAACAATATTTTTACAGTATCTATCTATAAATAGATATAAAATGATTTAAATATGGTGGTTTAAATGAAATACTATATACTGTATGTACATACATATATACATACATACATACATCATTTTATATTAAGTTTCACAAGTAATTACAAATGAACAGAAAGTAACATGAAATTTTGGTAGAAGGCAGAAAGACTTTTTGCATCCAAGTGTTTATTGATATACTGTTATTATATAAGAGTAAACACACAAACAGTTCCTGTAATAAGAGACAGACGTGATGGAGAACGTGTGTGTGTGTGTGTGTGTGTGTGTGTGTGTGGGCGGGTTTATATGGTTTATGAGGACACAAATTTGTATAATGACATGGTTATGACATAGGTATTACAATGAGGAGGTGGTTTATGAGGACATTTTCAGTGTCCCCGTAATTCAAAAGGCTTATAAATCATTCAGAATGAGTTTTTCTGAAAATCCAAAAATGCACAAAGTTTCCTGTGAGGGTTAAGGTTAGGTGTAGGGTTGGGGTAGGGCAATAGAAAATACAGTTTGTACAGTATAAAAACCATTACGCCTATGGAGAGTCCCCATAAACCACATAAACCCGGCTGTGTGTGTGTATGTGTGTGTGTGTGTGTGTGTGTGTGTGTGTGTGTGTGTGTGTGTGTGTGTGTTTGTGTGTGTGTGTGTGTGTGTGTGTGTGTGTGTGTGTGAGTGTGTGTTTCCCTGCGGAGGACAAACTAATGAAGGCTTTCCTGTGGAAACGTCACTGAAGACCAAAGCAGACTCCAGCAGAAGCTCATGGAAAGCGTAAATCATTCAGCAGCTGATGATCTGCTAAAAGATACGGAGCACAACCTCTTCAATGTTTCAGTCACTTCTGATAGAAAGAAAAGAGTCACGTTTGTTATTTGACTTATTTGATCATGCTGTGATGCTCCTTGCGCTTCTTCTGAATCTTTTCCAAGTTCTTTTAAAGGAATAACTGAAAATGTAAATTCTGTCATCATTTACTCATCTCATGTCCTTTCAAACCCGTCTGCAGTGGTTTCTTCCTACAACAGTTCAGTGATCACTTCTGTCAAGCACCATATTTGTAATATTTCACATGAATTATTTTTATTGTATTTACTTTAAAAAAAAAGTATATATATATGATGGATGGATGCACTTTATTGGACTTCTTTGTACTATTGAAAAATAACACCCATTCACTGTCATTGTAAAGCTTGGAAGAGCAAGGAAATTTTTTTAATTTAACTCCGATTGGATTCATCTGAAAGAAGAAAGCCATATACACCTCGGATGCCTTGAGGATGAGTAAATTATGGGCTAATTTTCATTTTTGGGTGAACTTTCCCTTTAAAACCATATTCGATTACAGCGATTTAAACAACTCAGGAAAAATTGAATACTGTCCAGTAGGGGTGCGACGATAAATCGATATGATTTTCTGAATGCATCACGATTCTCTCTGGAATCGATTCGGAGCTTAGTTTTTAACAGCAGATGGCACTCTAGGCTAGTTTTTAACCGCAAAATAAATGCTCGCGAAGAAGAGCGCTGAGTAACGTAAATCATTGCTATCACTTTTTATCAATTTAACACATCGTCGCTGAATAAAAGTTTTAATTTCTTAAAAAAAAAAAAAAAAAAAAAAAAGAATAAAAATGTACTGACCCCAAACTTTTGACCTGTAGTGTATATTGTTAGAAAATAATTCTATTTTAAATAAACACTCTTCTTTTTAACTTTTTATTCATCAAAGAATCCTGAAAAAAAGTGTCACAGGTTCAAAAAAGAAAATTAAGCAGCAAAACAGTTTCCAGCACTGATAATAAATCATCATATTAGAATGATTTCTGGAGATCATGTGACACTGAAGACTGGAGTAATGATGCTGAAAATACAGCTGCGCATCACAGAAATAAATTACAGTTTTATGTATATTAAAATAATAATATTTAATAATAATATTTCACAATCTTAATTTTTTTCCTGTATTTTTCATCAAATAAATGCAGCCTTGATGAGCAGAAAAAACTCCTGTAAAAACATTAAAAATCGTTCTGACCGGTAGTGTATATACAGTATGTTCACCATATCAAACGCATGTGCAATATAAGCACTGACAGAGAAAGTGACGCCACACAGATCAGTGAGCAGGAAGTCACTGAGAGGCTCTTCAGATGAACTTTCGAACACTAAGAGCATCTGTTCCGTTCTGCATCCCACGAAGTCATCGACGAGCAGCAGACGCACTCCTGACCAACAACACACCACCTGAAACATTAGACACGAACAACACAACACATCTGAATAAACCTCATTCCTGTAAGTAACATCGCAGAAAGAATGAGACTTATTTAAAGGGGTCATATGATGCTATTATAAAGATCATTATTTTGTGTATGTGGTGTAACAGAATATGTTGACATGCTTTAATGTTAAAAAAACACATTATTTTTCAAATACTTTATTGTAGGTCCTCTATGCCCCGCCTCTGTCTAGCTCTGTAGCTGATTTTGTTGTGATTGTGAAACTGTGCATTACAATTAGCCGAACACCGCAAGCACTCTATGGAAATGTAACGCCCCTTTCCATAATCGCGAGCTTCAACTTTCAAAACAAATGTAAAGACAGTTAATAATGTCCTTAGTTTTACCATCAGTTCAAGCCCGAAAGAGGAACAGAGTCGCGTGACAGACACAGTGATGAAGCTCGTATGTGTTTGCAGTACACAAGCCACGGACGGTTAAGACAGCTGACTCCACTGTGTGACCCTGTCTCTATCTCTCATTCGTGCGCACGCACACACACACGCGACGCGCAAAACTCTACATTTGAACAGTCAATAGCAAATACTTAAACTAATAACAAAACATACTTACAGTTTCTGATTCAGAAGCACCAGATAGATTGTCGTAGCAAAGTCAGAATTACCTCCTCTCCTAGGTTCACGAAACGGAGAGCATAAGTCTAAGTGGACGTCCATGACATGTGGAGTCCCACAAGGCTCAATTCTTGCACCGCTCTTGTTTAGCCTGTATATGCTCCCACTAAGTCAAATAATGAGAAAGAAATTGCCTATCACAGCTATGCTGATGATACACAGATTTACCTAGCCTTATCACCAAATGACTACAGCCCCACTGACTCCCTCTGCCAATGTATTGATGAAATTAATAGTTGGATGTGCCAGAACTTTCTTCAGTTAAACAAGGAAAAAACTGAAGTTATTGCATTTGGAAACAAAGATGAAGTTTTCAAGGTGAATGAGTATTTTGACTCTAGGGGACAAACAACTAAAAATCAAGTCAGGAATCTTGGTGTGATTCTGGAGACAGACCTTAGTTTCAGTAGTCATGTCAAAGCAGTAACTAAATCAGCATACTATCATCTAAAAAACACTGAAAGAATTAGATGTTTTGTTTCCAGTCAAGACTTGGAGAATCTTGTTCATGCCTTTATCACCAGCAGGGTGGATTATTGTAATGGTCTCCTCACCGGCCTTCCCAAAAAGACCATTAGACAGCTGCAGCTCATCCAGAACGCTGCTGCCAGGATTCTGACTAGAACCAGAAAATCTGAGCATATCACCCCAGTCCTCAGGTCCTTACACTGGCTTCCAGTTACATTTAGGATTGATTTTTAAAGTACTTTTACTCGTTTATAAATCACTCAGTGACCTAGGACCAAAATATATTGCAGATATGTTCACTGAATATAAACCTAACAGACCACTCAGATCATTAGGATCGAGTCAGTTAGAAATACCAAGGGTTCACACAAAACAAGGGGAGTCCGCCTTTAGTTACTATGCTGCACACAGTTGGAATCAGCTTCCAGAAGAGATCAGATGTGCTAAAACATTAGTCACATTTAAATCTAGACTCAAAACTCATCTGTTTAGCTGTGCATTTATTGAATGAGCACTGTGCGATGTCCGAACTGATTGCACTGTATTTTACGTATTCACTGTATTTTATGTAAAATCATTTTCTATTTTTAACTGTTTTAAATTAATTTTAAATAAGTCAATTTTTAAATCATTTCCAAAGTTTTAAAATTGCTTGTTTTATTTTTGTTATTATTTTTCTTCATGGTTATTTTACTTTCTTTTATGTAAAGCACTTAGAATTACCATTGTGTACGAAATGTGCTATATAAATAAACTTGCCTTGCCTTGCCTTGCCTTGCCTTGCCTATAAAATGCGTTGCTGTTCTGTTGTAAGTAATCTTAAAGATTCCTAAATGCATCTACTTTCGGTAGGCCAAATAAAGTGCTTTTGCTTTCTCCTAGATACACACAGCATCTCCCTGACATGACTGCTTCAACACTAACTGTGTTACTGAAACCACGCCTTCTTTCTTTGCATGAACATCTGGACGGCATTACGCAAATAATTCCACATAGCGACGTAGAGATGTGGGGGTGTGTTAGAACGAGCTGTTTTAGGGGGGTGTGGTTGACTCTTAACTTTTATAAAGAATATCTCTTTGGATTTGAGACTTTAGTCTTTGCAACTTTACAGAACTTCTTTATTCACCAAGAGCTTGTAACACTCCAAAGAGAAAGGAAAAATTGAAATTGCAGCATATGACCCCTTTAATATACTGAATGCTTATTATTTACATCATTTCTGTTCGTTTTTATTTTTTTAATTATTATTTTCCTATTTAACACTTTAAAGGGGTGGTTGATTGCAATTTCACTTTTTTAACGTTAGTTAGTGTCTAATGTTTACTGTTTGAGCATAAACAATATCTGCAAAGTTACGAAGCTGAAAGTTCACTGCAAACGAAGATATCATCTTTTAAAATTCTGGCAGTTTAATGTCTACAAAAACGGCTGGTAGGAACTACAACAAGTTACTTCCAGGGTTCGTGATGTAACAAACCCAGATAAACCCCACCCCCGGGAAAAGCCAGCAAAGGGGGCGGGGCCATGCTGCGCTGCTTTAGAGAAGAGGAAGAGGAAACTAGAGGTGCATGTAAAAATCTATTCATATATGAATCGCAATTCTGTCTTATTCACAAGTTTCAAAATCAATGTTCTAAAGCAGCGGTTCTTAATACTGTTCATCTGTCTCTCTCTCTCTCTCTTTCTCTCTCTCAGCTCCAGCAATGAACTGTTACAATTATACACTTATTTTCACTTAGCATTAAACATGGACACTTCCTCCAGTGAAAAAGTGTGAATCACTAGTTTTCTCTGGCGAAGAGGAAGTTTGCCAATAAAATGGACTGAAATATTCTCTCTCATCTCGTATGGCAACACAAACTCAGCATGAAGCTTCGCATCTGTGGTCGTGTATACGGAGTAAAGCATGTATTTAAAAGATGTCCTCACACAGTTTTAGCAAAACACAAGGCGCTTTTCGTCTCTGTTGAACATCCAAAGCCAAGCGACAATGAACGAAGTCTGTTTCTGCACAGCTGTCCTTGTGAATTACAGACGAGCCGCGGTCTCTGATGGAGAAGCTCTGCGAGTCTCGGTCGAAGGACAGACTGTAGAAAGAAACCTCTGAGGCTTTGCGATGATCTTGGGTTTTTTGAACTCAAACTCTTGCACTGGAAAGCAACCACATCTCCGAAGAACGCAAGCATTCTGAAGTGCTCTTCTGCTGCCATCGCCTTGCGATTTGAAGACAAATCTGACCAAAAGAAGGTCAAAAGAAGCTTTTTTTATGGAACAACAATTTTCCAAAGATATAACACCAAGTCATTTACCGATGAACTCACGAAAGACATTTGGTGCGAGCTGAGTCTGTCTGGTCTCAGATCGTTTGGTTTGGTGTCCAAATATGAAAAGCTTGAGAAGGTTGGAAGCATCAAAAAGTTGGTAGATTAACCACATGAAGCCTAACATATGAAATAATAGTCAGAGAAATCCCATTTTATTATATATTTTTATTATCTATCTCTGTCTATCTATCTGTCTATCTATCTAGCAACTAGCCTAAGACATGCTATCAATGTACTAATTCAAGCTAACAACATTCTAATCAATGGTATGTGTTAAAACATGCTAGCAATGTATTAAACCATGATAAAAACATGCTAACAGTGTGTTAAATCATGTTAACAATGTGCTAATTGCGCTAGAAACACGCTAACAACATGCTATCAACATCTATCTAATCTATGTAAATTTTCAAACTTCAAGCTTTTACAGCTGCTTCCCCAGCTAACAATTTAGCCCTTAGGACTAAAGAGAAGTCCCACATCGTCACAGTCCTAGGGCGAGGTGGGTTAACCTCCGAGCACCCTTTAGGAACTTAACGACCAAGTTGTTTCTGCTGATTGTCCAGCCAGCCACTAGAGAATGGATCGCCACAATGGCTGCCACATAGACTTTGAGTGTGGATGGGGTGCAGCCCTTATCCAACAGCTCTTGAAGAAAGGTTAGCATATGGGACACAACACAAGAATCCCATTCCACCTGAGATGGCTGAGGAAGTTTGGAATGAGCCCCAGCATCCTCAGATCATTCTACGCCTGCACTGTGGAGAGGATCCTGACTGGCTGCATCACTGCCTGGTTTGGAAACAGCACCGCTGGCAGCCGCAAAGCTTTGCAAAGGATCGTGCGAGCGGCCTGCCACATTGTTGGAGGTGAGCTTCCCTCCCTCCAGGACATCTACACCAGGCGGTGTATAAGGAAAGCCCGGAGGATCATCAGGGACTCCAGCCACCTGTCCCACAGACTGCTCTCTCCGCTGCCCTCAGAAAGATGTCTCTGCAGCATCCGATTCCGCACTAGCCAACTGAGGGATAGCTTTTTCCCTCAGGCTATAAGACTAATGAACAGTCAGCACTAATACACCCTACAGCATACTCCCACAACACGGTACGCTATACACTGCACAACAGTTCATTACTGGACTATACATACACACTGCATTTAATACAATAATCTATCTGCTCTCACTGGATACCATCCAATGCACACCCATGACATTTTGCGCATCCAGTTCATGTATAATCTGTTGCACCTTTGCATATTTTATGTGTATATATGTCTACATAATGTAGAATGTGTACATACTGTGTATAATGTGTATTGCTAACTGTAAGTATGTACATACTGTGTATAATGTGTATTGCTAACTGTAAGTATGTCTAATAGTACACTGTGTGTACTGAGTATATGTATGTGTATATTGCACATTGTGATCTGTTGAAGTCTGTATGTGTATATGTAAATTGTTCTGCACTCTCTGGAGCACGCTCCCAAGAATTTTACTCACTAAGGCACATGTGCTGTGGTGATGTGACAATAAAAGTGATTTGATTTGAGAATTTGGGTCCTGGCTTCGTGCTGAACACCAGTCACAGAAGACTGACCACTTGAGAGCGTAGAGACGTCTTGCAGACGGAGCTCTAGCCTCTAAAATGGTGTTGGTGACTCTCGCGGGGAGCTGCAGCAGCTGAATCATCTCCAGGAACCTAGCTTGGTTCCTCCAGAGTGGGGCCACCAGGAGGAGAGAACATTTCATTTCCCTGACTCGCCTAATAACCCGAGGGAGCAGAGCAATTGGAGGGAATGCATATAGACGGCTTCTGAGGCTCTGCTTCCAGCACCACACGAGGGCGTTGACTGTGGCGCTTCAGGAAGGGGTAATTCCTGGCTGCCCGGGGCCACTGTTGATGCCCAGGCTCCAGCTTTGTTGGGGACTGAGGTGGCGCCAGCTTGACAAACTGCTGGATGGATGTGGTCTTGGGGTGACTTGTAACAGCCACTGAGGTGGGGTACTGAGGTGGGGGGCAGAAAATGACACAGCGCTTGCAATGTCTTTTGAGCCTCTGTAAAACGCTCTGTGAACCTGTCCATGGCAGGGCAGAACAGTTCCTTGGGCAAGACTGCGGAGTCAAGGAAGGCCATCTTCTCGGCGTCCCTTATCTCCATGAGGTTGAGCCATAGGTGGTGCCAGCACCACCAGACTGACCATGGCCTTGCCGATCTCCCGAACAGTCGCCTTGGTAGTGACGTCAACCTGCAGGGCTTAGATGGATGCGCAGCAGTCTTGAGACCTCTAGTAGATGGTGGGCCGAGGTGAGCAGCCACCGCCTCATCGAGAGTGGCCCAGACAAGCTATGCACTCACTGTGCCCATCTGACTAAGCACTCACAGCACAACATTTGAAAGTACATCATGAAATTTGCACTTTTTGAAATTTGCTTTTGCTCCGGGGAGGGCCGGATGGCTGCAGGGGAAAGCTCTCTTCCGCTGCTGGGGCTCTTCAACAGTGGTGAGCAGGTGAACGCTTTCCTTTATTCTTATTCTTCAGCATAGGGTCAGCGAAGAGATGGTCTCTTTCCTGAAGGAGAAGATTCTGATGAAATGGTGCTCTGAGCTGACTTATATAGAGGTCAGCTCCACACATTCTAGCAGAATGAATGAATGATGCATTTATATAGCGATTTTTTTAATGTGTGTTGTTGTACACCCAACAATCATGTGGGGGGGGGGTCTCTCCTCAACGGAAACCAGTGTGCAGCACCAAGTTGGATGATGCGACGGCAGCCACAGGACAACGGCGCCAGTGCGCTCACCACACACCCGCTTCAGGTGGATAGGAGAGAAAGTGAAAGAGCCAATCAAGTGGTAACTCATACACAACTTGAAGTGAACATTCGAAAGGGAATGTCTCTATTGTAATACAGCCTTCATTAATTCACCATCATCATCATCATCATCTCGCTTGTTCTGAATCAGATCTGAAGTCACTAATAATTTGCTACTTGAATACTTTTTCACCATACATTGTTTTAACATTATTACTTTTACTTCTAAATGAGTAATTATTTCTGTAGATACTCGTACTTGTACTTGAGTATAGTTTTTGGTTTCTCTATCCGCCTCTGCTCGCATCTCCAAACACAGAGGATCAGCACAATCAGCAGACGTGTGTTTATCTGTGATTCTCAGCATGTAAAGAAATCATCTAACATGACAGACCTGGAGAACTCTGAGAAATATAGAGCAATAACTAAAACATATGATCAATATTTGTGTTTTTCATTGTTCTCTTGTGTTTGATTTTAGGTTTTTTCGCATTATATTTGAGAAAGTTTCAGTGCAAGTTTCTTCTGAATGCATTTTACTGAAATTTAACTGAAGAAATCCTGTTGTCGTCAGACCTGTTTAAACACCCAAAGGTGATCAGAAACTCCACCCTCTTACAACACTTACCAGGAAGAGACGGACTTGTTATTTCTCCTTTCTGTCACTGATTTTCTTCTCTTTGACAAAAGCAAACAAGAATCAGCCATCAGTGGACAACGAAGAGAAAGACTTTGAAGAAGTGTATTTCTGAACAGACAGAAGATCTTTGTGATTCTCGAGGTTATTCATGTTTGAAACCGTCGTTCAGAAAGTGAAAGTAAAGTTTAGGTTGTTGGAGCTCAAACAGTGAAAATGGCTTCATCAGCTGAATATGACTATAATTGTCCCGTGTGCTGTGAAATCTTCAAGACTCCTGTTATTTTATCATGTAGTCACAGTGTCTGTAAAGAGTGTCTTCAACAGTTCTGGAGAACCAAGAAAACTCAGGAGTGTCCTGTCTGCAGGAGAAGATCCTCAAAAGAGTTTCCTCCATTAAATCTGGCATTACAAAACTTGTGTGAGTCGTTCCTGAAGGAGAGAAATGAGAGCCGTTCATCAGGATCTGAGGAGATCTGCAGTTTACACAGTGAGAAACTCAAACTCTTCTGTCTGGAGGACAAACAGTCCGTGTGTTTAGTGTGCAGAGATTCACAGAAACACGTCAGTCACACATTCAGACCCATCAGTGAAGTTGTTCCTTCATATAAGGTAGGACAAATGTCTCTTGTTTCATATGTAAAGAACAATAAGTCATAAACCGAGATATCATCACATTCATGCACTCAGTATTTCTCTCTGCTGTTTTACTCAACTTCATAAACTCTGCTCTGATTTGTTCTGTGTTTGTGTACTAAAGTGTAGTCACTGGGTAAGTGATCAAATTCATACTGCTGAAAAAGTTCTATTAAAGTGTATTTTCTTTTTACTCAGGTTGTGTTTGATTTATCTTTACTTTTAATTTCTGTTTAAATTTAGTGTGAGATATACACAAAAACACAGCACTGTATGATCACTGTATTCTCTTCTCTTCACTGTAATCTGGTGTTTTATGTATTTTTATTCAATTCTAGGAGGAGCTCAATACAGCACTGAAGTCCTTACAGGAGAAACTTGAACAGAGAGAAAAAATGAAAGGAGAGTTTGAGAAAACAGCTGAACACATCAAGGTGAGGAAACAGAATCAAGAGTCATTTTCAGTACAGCTGTAGCATCACTAAACACAATTATGATTTGTTATATTTAATATAATGATTTCCAGTTGATTATTTTTGTAAATGACGAGCAGCAGTCTGCTTCTGGATCTGTTATATGTCGGTGTCTGAGTTTTCTCTGGGATCTGAATGATGTGATGTGTTGATGTGTGTTGATGGAGATGATTGAAGTGAATGTGATTTGATTTCAGTCTCAAGCTGAGCACACAGAGCGTCAGATTAAACAGCAGTTTGAGAAGCTTCATCAGTTTCTCAGAGATGAAGAAGAAGCTACAATCACTGCACTGAGAGAGGAAGAGGAGCAGAAGAAGCAGATGATGAAGGAAGGAGAAGATGGAGGAGATGAACACACACACCATCTCAGCTCTTTCACACACCATCAAAGACATGGAGGAGATGATGAAAGCCAGTGACGTCTGCTTTTCTGAAGGTCTGATTTCAGATCATCCATTGATTGATTGATTGATGATTGATTGAGTTCTTGATGATCATGGTGTGTGTTGTTCTGCAGGAGTTTTCCAGTCTCGATGGAAAGGTGAGTGATCTGCTGGTGTCCTCTGCTGCTGTCTCTGCTTCTGATCCAAAGCCACTGCAGTTCTGATCCTGAATGTTCTTCCAGAGTCCAGATCTCATCACAGCCGGATCCACAGACTCCTTCTGGAGCTTTGATTCATGTGCCGCGTTACTTGGGCAACCTCCCCTTCAGAGTCTTGGAAGAAGATGCAGGACATCGTCCAGAAACAGTGAGTCTGGAGAAGATCTGTGCTGTTACACACACCACTGGAAATGACGCATGAGGGAATATTTACAGATTTCAGCATTTATGTGTGAATAAACCAGATGAGCTGCTACAACCAAAATGAGCCGAAAAACAATAGAAGAACAACTTTGGGTCCACATGATATTTACAGTTACAGTGATACAGCAGATCTCAGTTCAGTTTGATTGATCGGCAAATCTAAAATATTTACTGTAACAAACACTGACAGTGATCAGAGGAGAATGTCTGATGTGTTTGATCAATAGCACGATTGTCATATTTCATAATAATCTGTGTGTGGTTCACTCTTGATCATTATATGAACATCAGAATAAAAGCAGCTGTTGATTGTGTCTCATCAGCTCCTGTGATTCTTTCTGGATCCAAACACTGCAGATCCCACTTCTCATCCTGTCTGATGATCTGACCAGTGTGAGACTCAGTGGGAACAATCAACCTCTTCCTGATAATCCAGAGAGATTTGACTCTTATCCTTGTGTTCTGGGTTCAGAGGGTTTTAACTCAGGAACACACTGCTGGGATGTGGAGGTTAAAGAGAGTCGATACTGGAGTCTTGGAGTAACTACAGCATCAAACCAGAGGAAGGGATGTGTTTTCTTTGACACTGATGTCTGGAGTGTGCAGCACAGATGTTCTGATCGGTTAGGTTTTCCTGTTAAACAGAAGCTTGAGCGTGTGAGAGTTGATCTGGACTATGACAGAGGAACAGTGTCATTCTCTGATCCTGTAACTAACACACATTTACACACATTCACAACCACCTTCACTCACACACTCTTTCCTTTCTTCTATACTCGTTTCTCTCTGAGGATCTTATCGTTCAATAGTCAGTAAATGTTACTCCTTTAGTTCTGGATCCACCTGCTTTCATCTTTTACACTCATCATGTCTCCAATATTCAATCCATATCACAATTTCATTATTTAATCAACTTGAGACTAAATGAATAGTTTATTTGTTTAAGTTATGTTGTTTAGGTTATATTTTTGATTTTGTTTGTTTTTTTATTTGATTTAGATATGGGTTGGTTGAGTGTGGAGTGTTCTTAAGTTCGGCCGCTGGATCATCTTATGCTTGGATGATCAGTTTGACAACATTTGATAAGTAAGTCACAGAAAGATTGCTCTCAGTTTATGATATTAATAACCGCTGACCGTATTAATTACAGTGTAGTAGGATTTGCACTCGAATGTCAACATTCACTAACATTAGAAACAAATAAATCAACAATTGACAGTGAAAATTTTATTTTTTGGTCAAGATGGTAAATAGTTTATGTTTATAGCAAGTTCAAGGAGATGCCCATATGTTTGGATTGTTTGGAAGCGTAATAATGAAATATTTTAGTTACATCACTGCTCACAAAGAAGTATGAAAGATACACCGGTGACGTCAGAGCTGCACTTCTCTCAAATGTCAAAGATAAAATATAGTCAAGAAAACCTTTTTGCCAAATGTATGACAGAAATGTTTGCACTGAATTATGTTCTTAGGGTCTCCGCGGGTCTTTAAAAGACATTAAAAATAAATAAAAACTGTTAAGTGGTACAAGAAAGTCTTAATTATGATTTCAAGAGGTGTTTCTGTACAGTCAAGTGTCTTATTTATGTCTGTTTAGTTTCTCTGCAGCTGCAGCGTCCTCTGCTGGACAGAACACATTCACCAAGAGAGTGTTTATAAAGACAATCATTAATATCATCCTCGGCTTCTTTTTTTTTATGATGATGATTTTGTTCAAACAGGATGAAACATTTGAAGTAACACAAACCAACTAAAACCACAGAACATCACAGAAGTCTTCTATTGTATTGTGATGCTGTGATGAAAGAAAATCAATGATTTCACTCTTCAAAAGTTGTTTAATATTTAATGTAGAAATATTTCCAAACTGTAATACTTTATCCTGTACTTTCAGACAGATATGATGAAGGCCTGACAGTATGCTGTCCAGCAGGACTGATGCTCTTCATATTAAATCATGTTCACCAGGAGAACGCTTCTCTTCTTTTGAAGCACTAACAGCATCGTCTCTGCATCAGCATCAGTTCTGTGTGGAAGCTTATTTACACCACAGAATAAAATTATTAAAACACAACTGTGAGTTTATATCTCAACAATTCAGACTATTTCTCTGAAGAGTTAATATCTTCCAATTGCAAAATTCAGAGTTGTTTTTCTCAGAAATGCAAGATTACATGTCATAATTCTGACTTTTCTCAAAATTCTGCGTATCTCACAATTAAGAGTTTATAATAAAATATCACAATTCTGAGGAAAAATATCAAAATTGTAATTGAGATGTAAAATCAGGATTTCAGAAAAAAAAGATTTAGAACTGCAAGCACATCTTGTAAAGTTAGAATTGCAAGATATACATTTCATTAACTTGCAATTTTGAAAAAGAAAGAGCTGAAAGATGTAAACTCGCAATTCTACACACATCCTTCACTCAAGTAGAAGCACAGATACTCATGTTTAAAAAGACTCTGGTAAAAGTTGAAGCAGAGACTCCCTCCCTATAAGCAAACTAAGCGGCTGTTTAGGGCCCCGCTGCCACTAGGGGGCCCCCGGTGCGAGTCATTACATTGCAAAGCGTGCTGCTGTCACTGATATACATGTCCTTTGCCTCATTGCCTGCCTGCTCGTCCTGCCACCTACCCCTTCCCTGGACTTTGATTTATTTTGGAAATTGTACTGCGAAAATTAAACAAATCTATCCTTCAGGCGCAGAAAAAAGGGAGGAAAAAAAGAAGAATGATGATGAGGAATGACAAACACAAGATAATTTTTAGTAACATAATTTTTAAGTGGTCACCACCGCAGTCGTCTTAACCTTGATTGCAGTCTTCATCCATCAAAACTTTTCTAGTGAGACACTGGTTATCCAGTCAAGAAACCGTAGTTTGCTTCTCATCTGGCCATACAGCGGTGGGATGTGTGCAGTCTGCATGTACTGCCCTTACAAAAAAGTAGCATACTTCAAGTTTATTTTATTAAGTGTACTTAAATAAAGTTCAAGTATATTTTTAAGTATACTTTATGTAGCAAGTATACAAATATCAGTGCACTAGTAGTATATTTGTAAGTGTACTGTTTCAATACTCCTTGGGACTAAATTGGCCCACTTTCTAGTGTATAAAAGTATACTTTTAAGTATACTTTAAGTATAACAGTAGTAAACTTTGAGTACACAACTAGTTTACCTCTGTGTTTGTAGTTTGTACTGCAATTATACTAAAAGTGAACTTATAGGTATACTGATAGTTTACTAATTAAATACTTTGTACACTTTGAAGTATTGTCTCAGTAAACTACTAGTTTAGTAGTTTTATACTGCAAGTATACTCATAAGTTTTTCTTAAGTGAACTTTACATCATACTTTAAGTATACTTACTAATGTCCCTATAGGGTAAGGGGGTTAGGTTTTAATTTGTATATATTTTGTTATATGAAAATCTGAACATACAAAACATCCAAAGAAAGAACAGGGTATCTGGGATTCAGAATTATAATCAAAACATATTTAGACTTTTTGTAAGTATAAGTCAAGTATACTTAAATGTCATTTTAAGTATATTTCTGAGGAGTACATAAAAAGTAAACTAAAAGCATACTTTCCTATTTTTAGTTTAAAAGAAGTATACTAATAGCACACTTGAATAAACTTCTTTTTCGTAAGGGTTCACACAGCGTGACGTGTGAGGGCACGTGCTCTTCAGAGACAATCACAGAATATGACATAGCTTGTGTTTTAAAGTGAAACACACTGGAATAAATAATTCACTGAAAAGGCCACGCAAGTCTCTGTTCTCTCTGCAAACTCTGATGTAATCAGCCTGGTTTCCTTTATATCAGCGCTGTTTTGGACAGATTTGTTTGAATGGATTCACTTACTGGATCACTGGACTGAAAACTTTCCCAGAGTTTAGTGGCTTAAAATGATCTGATCGCAAGAAGAGAAGCAAAATTGGGTTAAAGGGTTAGAAAAGAAATTGTGAAAGTGACAAAAAGTCAAGTGAAAGTGACGTGACATGTGGCCAAGTATGGTGACCCATACTCGGAATTAGTGCTCTGTATTTATCCCATCCAAAGTGCACACACACAGCAGTGAACACACACACTGAGCACTGAGGATGGAGAAGTCCACAGCATCATCCTGGAAATGGATGAGACGCTCCAGCTCTTACTGTCTCAGCAGGACCGGATGCTGCTGTGGTCTCTTCATCCTCAGTGAGCCCAGAGCCAGCGAGAGCATCTAGAGAAAGACCAAAAGACACTGAGGATGTGATTTTGTTCAAGTTTGTTCTGTTGGTGTCTGTTCATACAACATCAGTCAATGAAACCAGAGTTTCAGAAGCTTCAAAAGCATCATCAAATAATGTCATGAAGAATCTGAAAGTCAGGCTCCATTGACTGATACTGTATGAACACAACCAGCAGGAGAAACTTGAACAAAATCAACCTTTTGTGTTCAGGACAAACGCACACACAACACACACACACACACACACACACACACACACACACACACACACACACACACACACACACACACACACGTGTTCTCCTGCTCTTGTTCAGGGTTGTGTGGTTCAGGGTCTTCATCATGGTCATCCTCATCCTCTCTGTGCACTCAGGACAGCCTCGATGTCTCTGTCTCATCCATGATCAGATTCAGTCTGACTGCAGCAGTGAGGGTCGTGATGGACGGATGTGGGTTCACCGTCTGTAAACTTTCAGAAACAGAACAATGTTTGAATAAAGCTTTGTTTCATGTGTTGTTGACTTTTATTTATTCTTTTACTCATTTATTCATGTCTCCTGTTGTTGTCAGTAAATAAAATATAGCACAATTGTTTCATTAACACATGCATTACTTGAAAAATCATTACTTGTCTGAATATTAAGATGTATTCATCTTGTCTGTATTTGTTTAGTGTGAAGTCATGCATAGCTATGGCATATGAAAAAACTAATTACAATTAGTTTATTTTACAAAAAAATATAATTATTGGTCACCATTTATCATTATTATTTGTAGTGTTGGGGTGGGATAGCTATGCTTTCTGAGGTAATCTTAATTTCTAAGTAGTAATATTTACATTTTTCAAATGTAAAATCAACAGTCTTTTCCAAAGACGAGATCTTCAAGCAGCTGATCGACGTCTACTTTGTGCAGATATTACAAACAAGGGCTGTGTTACTGATGCTATGAGGTGTTTGTGCACCTGTCATTCTTATCTTCTTTTTATTATTGTTTATTGAGATTGTCCCTCTTCTTTTTATTGTTGTTATTGTAGTATTTTTAAATGTGAAGATTCTTAATGACAAGAAACAGAAAACATAACTATAATGGGTTTGCATAAATCATAATATGAGATTATATACACAGGAAAAAAGGATTAAATATTTTTGAATAATCAATATTCATATAACCATAATGCATTAAATAATTACATTTGTTTGTGTTGTTGTTTTTGTTATTCCTCACGGATGAAATGAGAGAGAAATTCAACAAGGAAAAAAAGGAAAACAAAGGAGATTAAAGACAGTTTTGTGTATAGATTAATAAACAGGAAAATAACTGTTAATGTTGCAAAATTAATCCGATTTTAATTAGAGAAATAATCAGAGAAGCAAATTCAATTTAATCTATTACGCAGCTCTAGAAGCCAGCAGTGTCATTATCCAGCTTTATTTCATTCAATCTTAATTCAATTTAGACCATGTTGCGAAGTTCATTAATTATGAAACATTGTGTTTATCTATAAAGCAGCTCTATATGAAAGTATGTGTGTTTATTTAGATTTAACAGGAAGACAATTTTGTAAGACAAAAGATTCTCGAATACAGGCTCACTTTAGTGCTTTATTTTCTTCCCTGGTTAAAGTTAGGCTAGTTAGTTAGTTTGGTCTAGTAAACCCCTGTTGGTAGATATCATAACTACACCAAAAAGCATCTAAAAGAGCATTTTTTGTCACATAAATGCATAAATGGGGTCGTGTGGACATCAGGGACTCATTTCTGTCTTTGGAAGGTTTTATCTGCCTCTTCATTTGAGGTGCAGATGTCTGCTATTTTCTCCAGTGACAATGTGCATGTTATTGTTAAAAGTTATTGTGTTTGATTACCTTTACTTGCTTTAGGAAAGTGAAGGAAAGTGGCGTGACATAAAGCCAAGTATGGTGACCCATACTCAGTATTTTTGCTCTGCATTTAACCCATCCAAAGTGCACACACACAGCAGTGAATACACCACACACACAGCAAAACACACCGTGAACACACACCCGGAGCAGTGGGCAGCAATTTATGCTGCGGCGCCCGGGGAGCAGTTGGGGGTTTGGTGCCTTGCTCAAGGACACCTCAGCTTCGTGGTGTACCTGATATATATATAATAATATATATATTATATATATATCATATATATAGATATATGGTGGTTTAAATGAAAAACTGTGTTATATATATATATATATATATAGTATATTATATATATATATTATATATATATATATAAAACACAGTATTTCATTTAAACCACCATATTTAAATAATTTTATATCTATTTATATATCTGCAGAGAGATACCGTAAAAATATATATTTTTTTGGAAGTTATATATAAAACCAAAAATGTTGCAGAACGTGTTTTACTTGAAGATAATAAAAAAAATCACTTTTTTGTTGTTGTTAAAAATCTTTAAAATCAATATTTTACTATTTTGTATGACATTTCAAAAAATAAATAATTGATATATATTTTTTTTATTCTGTTAAACATCAATATTTTTCTATTTGTCTGACATTCCTGAGAATTTTTTTTAATCAATTGATGATTTATATATTATTTCTGTGTTCTTATATCACTTTACATTCAAATTCTAAACAACAAAAGCTGGTTGGTTAATAGTGTCATCCTCCAGGAAGTGATGTCGTTTTGGAGGGAAATCAGCAGCACACCTGTGAGTGTTGTGATGCTCTTGTGTTTCTTGTGGATGTTAAAAACACACTTCTCTGAGGAACGACAGCTTCTCAGCAGCAGATCAGAAGCTTTTGCTGAGTCACCTTTGGAGAAATGATTCTTAGATTGAAATAGGAGAAGAATACAGCTGATCTGATCAATACTGGGATTTTCTCTTCGAGAGGCAGAAACTGGCTGTAGTTTACAAATATTGAGATACATTTGGTTTTCTAGTTTTGTACACATCTAAACAAATGATGAACAAGAAAAACATTACTTTTGACTAAGATACATGATTTCAGTTTGATTGCATCACACGTCATCATTTTCTGTATTTAATGTTGATATTTCTGTCAATAATCAGCACATTTCATAACACTCCTCATGCGCTTCATTTCCACCACTCAAGAGCTGAAAACAATCAGAAAACCCGCTGACAATCATTCAGTTTAATTGTCCTCGCCGCTGCCTCTGTTACCATGGAAACCAGCATCAGCACTGTCCATCTGGCGCTTCATCAGTCTGTCTGAGATCAGCCGTAACGTGAGTGTGATGTATTTATTTATATTTATTCATTTTAGCAGACGCTTTTATCCAACACTTTTTACCTAACATGTGTTCCCTGGGAATCAAACCCACAACCTTTTGCGCTGCTAACGCAATGCTCTACCACTGAGCCACAAGAACACTATGTCTTGTTTATGTGTTGTGTTATTCGTGTCTAATGTTTCAGGTGGTGTGTTGTTGGTCAGGAGTGTGTCTGCTGCTCGTCGATGTCTTCGTGGGATGCAGAACGGATCAGATGCTCTTAGTGTTCGAGTGTTCATCTGAAGAGCCTCTCAGTGACTTCCTGCTCACTGATCTGTGTGCGTCACTTCCTCTGTCAGTCTTCATCTGTCAGTGCTTATACTGAACATGTGTTTGATATTATGCACATACACACACTACCGGTAAAAAGTTTGAGATCAGAATGATTTTTAATGTTTTTACATGAGCAGAAGAGACTTCTTTAAACTTATCGCTTCTTCGACTTCTTTCTTACTGATCGCAAACTTTTGACTGGTAGTGTATATCACACTAACTTGAGAAGTCTGTATATTTTGCTCTCTTAATTATGCATGATTAGTTGCATTTGATTGTTTGCAGTATGAACAGACAGACGGATCTCTGTTTCTAAAGCCTCTGATTGAGTTGCTCTGTGTTTAAACGATCACAGTCTGATGAGCTTTCTTTTTCTTTTTTTTTTTTTTTTTTTTTTTTGTATAGAACATAAAAGCTTAACCTAATGTTGCCCATAAAACGACACTTCCAAAGTAGTGTTATTTTAGCATCACTGAGATACTATTTTAGTTTGTATTAATAATTAGAATTTTTTTAATATTTTAATTTTATTTTTTGTTAATGTTTTAGCCATTTATTTGTATTATTTGTATTTAATATATATATATATATATATATATATATTTATATATATATATAATATATATATATATATATTATATATATAAAATTTATTAATATTTTAATGGTTTTAATCAACTATTCTGAAGCTTCGAAAAGGACCATATAAGTACAGACAATAATTATAATTCATATCTAAAAAAAAATAGAATTTAAAAAAATAGAAAAATGAAATAGTCTAATTTAATCCCACACACTGACTTTATAGCTTGCAAATTATATTTTAATGCAACGTTTCAGTCGTGGTGCTTTCATCAGGCATTGTTTTCCAAGAATGACTGAACATATGATTTGCAAACTATAGCCGTGTGCAGGATTCATCCATTTTTATCAGAATATTTGCTTTTCTTTATTCCTATGCACCTGCTTCTATGATTTACTTGGAGTCACGGTGGCTTTTGGTTTAAAAACAAACTAAATAAAATGTGTCTTCTGTTATGCACTTACAGTTGCATGTATTTCCTGTAATGCATATATATTTGAAGCCTTCTGAAGACAAATGATGAGTGAAAATAAAACCGTTACGTACAATTTTTGCTGAGTTCAGTTCTGACACATGCAAGAATCGACAAGTTTTAAATCTGAATGTGATCGGCTTCAACAAAGGGAAGATTATCAGTGGTTTATTTTAGCATCAGGCTGCTTCATGATATTTTTCGTCCTGTGTCTTGTGAGTATGAGAGCGTTCAGACACATTATTTATTAATATAACCATAAACCATAATTTGAGCCTCTGTACAAGGAACAGAGTTAGAGTTTGTAAGTTTGATTCGTTTCTGTGAATCAGTTAAAACCAGTAATATTGTAGTATTAATGAGATACTGTTATTTATTATTTTTTTATTAATGGTCCTAATTATATTAATTTATGGATTATTTATAATAATTTATATATTTACATTTTCCATTTTATTTTAATTTTTAATTTTAGTTTTTTTTGTGTGCATTTTTGTCATTGTATTATTATTTTTTTAATAAGTGTTTTTTTTTATTATTATTATCATTCATTTCAGTTTTAGTTAGTATATGAAGTTAAACTAAAAGTCTTTTAATATTTTATTTTAGTTAACATTTATTTTATTTCAAATAACAACAAATGTTTTTTTATGGTTTTAGATAAATTAACTATATTATTTCTGGTTCAAACTGTCCGCTTCAATAAATTGATTCAAATGGTTTTATGTTCACTAAAGTTTATATAGAGCAATAACTGAAACATATGATCAATATTTGTGTTTTTCATTGTTCGCTGTTTGATTTAAGGTTTTGTTCTTAAGGTTTTCTAGCATTATACTTGAGAACGTTTCAGTGCAAGTTTCTTTTGAATGCATTTTATTGAAATGTAAACTGAAGAAATCCTGTTGTCGTCAGACCTGTTTAAACACCCAAAGGTGATCAGAAACTCCACCCTCTTACAACACTTACCAGGAAGAGACTGACTTATTATTTCTTCTTTCTGTCACTGATTTTTTTCTCTTTGGCAAAAGCAAACAAGAATCAGCCATCAGAGGACAACGAAGAGAAAGACTTTGAAGAAGTGTATTTCTGAACAGACAGCAGATCTTTGTGATTCTCGAGGTTATTCATGTTTGAAACCATCATTCAGCAAGTGAAAGTAAAGTTTAGGTTGCTGGAGCTCAAACAGTGAAAATGGCTTCATCAGCTGAATATGACTATAATTGTCCTGTGTGCTGTGAAATCTTCAAGACTCCTGTTCTTTTATCAAGTAGTCACAGTGTCTGTAAAGAGTGTCTTCAACAGTTCTGGAGAACCAAGAAAACTCAGGAGTGTCCTGTCTGCAGGAGAAGATCCTCAAGAGATCAACCTCTACATAATCTGGCATTACAAAACTTGTGTGAGTCGTTCCTGAAGCAGAGAAATGAAAGGCGTTCATCAGGATCTGAGGAGATCTGCAGTTTACACAGTGAGAAACTCAAACTCTTCTGTCTGGAGGACAAACAGCCGGTGTGTTTAGTGTGCAGAGATTCACAGAAACACATCAGTCACACATTCAGACCCATCAGTGAAGTTGTTCCTTCATATAAGGTAGGACAAATGTCTCTTGTTTCATATGTAAAGAACAATAAACATCATAAACACAGATATCATCACATTCATGCACTCAGTATTTCTCTGCTGCGGGGTTTTACTCAACTTCATATGACGAACAATAAACTCTGCTCTGATTTGTTCTGTGTTTGTGTACTAAAGTGTAGTCACTGGGTAAGTGATCAAATTCATACTGTTGAAAAAGCTCTGTTAAAGTGTATTTTGTTTTTACTCAGGTTGTGTTTGTTTTATGTTTACTTTTAATTTCTGAATCAATTTAGTGTGAGATATACACAAAAACACAGCACTGTATGATCACTGAATTCTCTTCTCTTCACTGTAATCTGGTGTTTTATGTATTTTTATTCAATTCTAGGAGGAGCTCAATACAGCACTGAAGTCCTTACAGAAGAAACTTGAACACAGTGAAAACATTAAAGAAGAGTTTGAGAAAACAGTTCAACACATCGACGTGAGGAAACAGAATCAAGAGTCATTTTCAGTACAGCTGTAGCATCACTAAACACAATTATGATGTGTTATATTTAATATAATGATTCCAGTTGATTATTTTTGTAAATGACGAGCAGCAGTCTGCTTCTGGATCTGTTATATGTCGGTGTCTGAGTTTCTCTGGGATCTGAATGCTGTGATGTGTTGATGTGTGTTGATGGAGATGATTGAAGTGAATGTGATTTGATTTCAGTCTCAAGCTGAGCACACAGAGCGTCAGATTAAACAGCAGTTTGAGAAGCTTCATCAGTTTCTCAGAGATGAAGAAGAAGCTACAATCACTGCACTGAGAGAGGAAGAGGAGCAGAAGAAGCAGATGATGAAGGAGAAGCTGGAGGAGATGAACAGACACATCTCAGCTCTTTCACACACAATCAAAGACACGGAGGAGATGATGAAAGCCAGTGACGTCTGCTTTCTGAAGGTCTGATTTCAGATCATCCATTGATTGATTGATTGATGATTGATTGAGTTCTTGATGATCAGTGGTGTGTTTGTTCTGCAGGAGTTTCCAGTCTCGATGGAAAGGTGAGTGATCTGCTGGTGTCTCTGCTCTCTCTGCTTCTGATCCAAAGCCACTGCAGTTCTGATCCTGAATGTTCTTCCAGAGTCCAGATCTCATCACAGCCGGATCCACAGATGCCTTCTGGAGCTTTGATTCATGTGCCGCGTTACTTGGGCAACCTGCCCTTCAGAGTCTGGAAGAAGATGCAGGACATCATCCAAAACAGTGAGTCTGGAGAAGATCTGTGCTGTTACACACACACTGGAAATGACCATGAGGGAATATTTACAGATTTCAGCATTATGTGTGAATAACCAGATGAGCTGCTACACCAAAATGAGCCGAAAACAAGAGATAAGAACAACTTTGGTCCACATGATATTTACAGTTACAGTGATACAGCAGATCTCAGTTCAGTTTGATTGATCGGCAAATCTAAAATATTTACTGTAACAAACACTGACAGTGATCAGAGGAGAATGTCTGATGTGTTTGATCAATAGCACTAGTGTCATAATTCATAATAATCTGTGTGTGGTTCACTCTTGATCATTATATGAACATCAGAAAAAAGCAGCTGTTGATTGTGTCTCATCAGCTCCTGTGATTCTGGATCCAAACACTGCACATCCACGTCTCGTCCTGTCTGATGATCTGACCAGTGTGAGATGCAGCTTGAAAAAACAACCTCTTCCTGATAATCCAGAGAGATTTGACTCTTTTCCTTGTGTTCTGGGTTCAGAGGGTTTTAACTCAGGAACACACTGCTGGGATGTGGAGGTTAAAAAGAGTTCAGGCTGGATTCTTGGAGTAACTACAGCATCAAACCAGAGGAAGGGACGTGTTTTCTTTAACACTGATGTCTGGAGTGTGACGGACAGATGTTCTGATCAGTTTGGTTTTCGTGTTGAACAGAAGCTTGAGCGTGTGAGAGTGTATCTGGACTACGACAGAGGAACAGTGTCATTCTCTGATCCTGTAACTAACACACATCTACACACATTCACAACCACCTTCACTCACACACTCTTTCCTTTCTTCTTCACTTATTCCTCTCTGAGGATCTTATCGTTCAATAGTCAGTAAATGTTACTCCTGTAGTTCTGAGTCCACCTGCTTTCATCTTTTACACTCATCATGTTAACAATATTCAATCCATATCACAGTTTCATTATTTAATCAACTTGATACTAAACCAATAAATGTTTATTTCAGTTATAGAGGTTAAATGATAAATTTGTTCACTGATGTAAATCAGAGATGGGTAACTGGTGGCTGCAGTGTTTTTAAGTTCGGCCGCTGGATCATCTTATGCTTGTCACGGCGTGATAAAGGACAGGAGGCAAATGCAAGTAATAATGAGGTTTATTAAGAATATGTGATGATGAATGGCCCTTGGAGAATGACGCAGGGACTTCGGTGGCAGCACAGACAGGTGAGTAGATTCCCTTGAGTGCGATGGTGGAAATGGTGCAGACCTAACAATCCCCTTGAGTGCGTTGGTGGAGATGGTGATGAACTAACACTCCCCTTGAGTGTGTTGGTGGAGTTGGTGAAGGCGATATATCCGTGCAATGATGGCAGTAATCCAGAGACGACCGAACAGGAAACAGAGCATAAAGCAGGAACGCTGAATGACGAACAGACATACACCACGCGGACCTCACACAACGATCTGACAAACAAGAGACGAAAGACCGGGCATTAAATAGGCTGTTGTAACGAGCTGCAGCTGCCGCTGATCAGATGATCAGCGGTAACACCCACATGAAACAATAAACATGATGTCACAACAAACCAGCAGGAGACGGTGCATTCATGAACCGTGACAATGCTTGGATGATCAATTTGACAACATTTGATAAGTAAGTCACAGAAAGATTGCTCTCAGTTTATGATATTAATAACCGCTGACCGTATTAATTACAGTGTAGTAGGATGTGCACTTGAATGTCAACATTCACTAACATTAGAAACAAATAAATCAACAATTGACAGTGAAAATTTTATTTTTTGGTCAAGATGGTAAATAGTTTATGTTTATAGCAAGTTCAAGGAGATGCCCATATGTTTGGATTGTTTGGAAGCGTAATAATGAAAGATTTTAGTATAAATCACTGTTACATCACTGCTCACAAAGAAGTCTGAAAGATACACTGGTGACGTCAGAGCTGCACTTGTCTCAAATGTCAAAGATAAAATACAGTCAACAAAACCTTTTTGCCAAATGCATGACAGAAATGTTTGCACTGAATTATGTTCTTAGGGTCTCCGCGGGTACAGATAAAAAAGACAAAGAAATAAAAACTGTTAAGTGGTACAAGAAAGTCTTAATTATGATTTCAAGAGGTGTTTCTGTTCAGTCAAGTGTCTTATTTATGTCTGTTTAGTTTCTCTGCAGCTGCAGCGTCCTCTGCTGGACAGAACACATTCACCAAGAGAGTGTTTATAAAGACAATCATTAATATCATCCTCGGCTTCTTTTTTTTATGATGATGATTTTGTTCAAACAGGATGAAACATTTGAAGTAACACAAACCAACTAAAACAACAGAACATCACAGAAGTCTTCTATTGTATTGTGATGCTGTGATAAAAGAAAATCAATAATTTCACTCTTCAAAAGTTGTTTAATATTTAATGTAGAAATATTTCCAAACTGTAATACTTTATCCTGTACTTTCAGACAGATATGATGAAGGCCTGACAGTATGCTGTCCAGCAGGACTGATGCTCTTCATATTAAATCATGTTCACCAGGAGAACGCATAACAGATCGGTTCTCTTGATTCTCTTCTTTTGAAGCACTAACAGCATCGTCTCGGCATCAGCATCAGTTCTGTGTGGAAGATTGTTTACACCAAAGTTTTTAATTATTAACTGTGAGTTTATATCTCAACAATTCAGACTATTTCTCTGAAGATTTAATATCTTCCAATTGCAAAATTCAGAGTTGTTTTTCTCAGAAATGCAAGATTACATGTCATAATTCTGACTTTTCTCAAAATTCTGCGTATCTCACAATTAAGAGTTTATAATAAAATATCACAATTCTGAGGAAAAATATCAAAATTGTAATTGAGATGTAAAATCAGAATTCAGAAAAAAAAGATTTAGAACTGCAAGCACATCTTGTAAAGTTAGAATTGCAAGATATACATTTCATGAACTTGCAATTTTGAAAAAGAAAGAGCTAAAAGATGTAAACTCGCAATTCTACACATGTCCTTCACTCAAGTAGAAGAACAGATACTCATGTTTAAAAAGACTCTGGTAAAAGTTGAAGCAGAGCAGGCCCTCCCTATAAGCAAACTAAGCGGCTGTTTATGTTTACGGCTGCTGTTCTAGGGGGCCTCTTGTGAGGCGTTACATTACACTTAACTGGCCCATTTTATATTTTATAGTATTATTTTTTTTATTACATTAGAGTAGTTTGATTTGAGTAAACTAGTTTTTTTCTTTGTTTGTAGTTTGTACTGCAATTATACTAAAAATGAACTTATACTGTAGGTATACTGACAGTTTACTAATTAAATACTTTGTACACTTTGAAGTATAGTCTCAGTACACTGCTAGTTTAGTAGTTTTATACTGCAAGTATACTCATTGACTGATACTGTGTGAACACAAACCAGCACACAGATGTTTGGAGCAGACACAGCAGAAGTCAGATTGTCCCGCATGTGCTCTCCTGCTCTTGTTCAGGGTTGTGTGGTTCAGGGTCTTCATCATGGTCATCCTCATCCTCTCTGTGCACTCAGACAAGGACAGAATCGATGTCTCTGTCTCATCCATGATCAGATTCAGTCTGACTGCAGCAGTGAGGGTCGTGATGGACGGATGTGGGTTCACTGTCTGGTAACTTTCAGAAACAGAACAATGTTTGAATAAAGCTTTGTTTCATGTGTTGTTGACTTGTATTTATTTATTGTGATGGTTACTTTTATTAAAATTTTTACTCATTTATTCATGTCTCCTGTTGTTGTCAGTAAATAAAATATAGCCTAATTGTTTCATTAACACATGCATTCATTCATTACTGAATGAATATTTAGATATATTCACCTTGGCTGCGTTTGTCTAGTGTGAAGTCATGCATAGCTATGGCATATGAAAAAACTAATTACAATTGTTTTACAAAAAATATAATTATTGGTCACCATTTATCATTATTATTTGTAGTGTTGGGGTGGGCTAGCAATGCTTTCTGAGGTAATCTTAATTTCTAAGTAGTAATACTTACAGTAAAATTTTTTCAAGTGTAAAATCAACAGTCTTCTCCAAAGACGAGATCTTCGAGCAGCTGATCGATGTCTACTTTGTGCAGATATTACAAACAAGGGCTGTGTTACTGATGCTATGAGGTGTTCATGCACCTGTCATTCTTATTTTCTTTTTATTATTATTACTACAGAACTTATAATTACATACAAGATCAGGGAAAGATGGTAGTATCTTTAACAGTGAACAATCATAATGACAAGAAACAGAAAACATAACTATAATGGGTTTGCATACATCACATTATGAGATTATATACACAGGAAAAAGGATTAAATATTTTTAAATAATCAATATTCATATAACCATAATGCATTAAAAAAAATTGTTGTTGATTTTGTTATTTATAAGCCTCAAGGATGAAACAAGAGAGAAATTCAACAAGAAAAAAAGGAAAACAAAGGAGATTAAAGACAGTTTTGTGTGTAGATTAATAAACAAGAAAATATCTGTTAATGTTGCAAAATTAATCCGATTTTAATTAGAGAAATAATTAATCAGTGAAACAAATTCAATTTAATCTATTACGCAGCTCTAGAAGCCAGCAGTGTCATTATCCAGCTTTATTTCATTCAGTTTTAATTTAATTTAGTCCGTGTTGCGAAGTTCATTAATTATGAAACATTGTGTTTATCTATAAAGCAGCTCTATATGAATGTATGTGTGTTTATTTAGATTTAACAGTAATACAATTTTGTAAGACAAAAGATTCTGGAATACAGACTCACTTTAGTGCTTTATTTTCTTCCCTGGTTAAAGTTAGGCTAGTTAGTTAGTTTGGTTTAGTTAGCCCCTGTTGGTAGATATCATAACTACACCAAAAAGCATCTAAAAGAGCATCTTTCTCCATTGACAATAATTCAAAATTATTTTACATCACAGAAATAAATGTAAAATGTATTTAAATAGAAAAACAACAACAACAAAAAATGATTAATAATAAATATATAATAAATAAATAATAATAATAATAAAAACATTTTGAATTGTAATAATATTTCACTTTTTTATATTTTTTTGGACGTTTATTCAGTGTTAATTAAATATCAGAACTACACCAAAGAGTCTCTAAAAGATTGACAATAATTAAAAAATATAAAAAAATATATTTAAAAAAAATAAAACATAATAAAAATTAAATAATAATAAATAAATAACAATTAAATAATAAAAAATAGCAACTAAAATAAAAAATAAAATAAAAACCTTTTTTAAACTGTTATAATATTAATATATATATATATATATATATATATATATATACTATAATATATATATATATATTATATATATATATATATATAAATTATATAATAATAATAACAACAAAAACAGCAACAACAACAAAAAACTTCTTTTAAATTGTAATAATATTTCACTTTTTTTCCCCGGACATGTTTATTCTGTGTTAATATGGTCAGTGTAAAATTCTCAATTCTTTACAATATTTGATTAAATAAATGCAGTCAAGAGACTTTTTTTTTTTTTTTTTTTTTTTTTTTTTTTTTTAATACAAGCAACAAACAAATTGCAATTATTTCATTATATTATAGTAGATGTTTTTCTAATTGTGTTTTACTACTGAGATGAACGGAAATGCTAATAATTTAGCAATAATAGTTTACTTCATGATCATATTTGTTGCACTGCCTTTAATCTGCTGATAAACCTCTAGAAATCATTGCATTGCAGTTTAACCTCAGTTATAATGTTTACAGATTGAATTTCTATTTCATCTTCGAGTTTATGTGAACTAGAGGGCGTTTGCTCAGATTGGGTGCGTTGAGATGTTTTCATAGGGTTTCAATCCGTGACGTTTCGCTTCTTTAATGGTAGCAACATTTGCACTGAAACACAAAATATTATGCTGGAGTTATGAATGAAAATTGAGCATCCAAATGCATTCCAGATGCTGGAGACGTCTGATCGGGGCGAGAGGTTAACTGTGAGGAAAACTGCCACATAAATGCATAAATGGGGTCATGTGGACATCAGGGACTCATTTCTGTCTTTGGAGGGTTTTTCTGCCTCTTCATTTGAGGTGCAGATGGCTGTTATTCCCAGATGTCTGCTATTTTCTCCAGTGACAATGTGCAGGTTATTGTTGAAAGTTATTGTGTTTGATTACCTTTACTTCCTTTAGTTAAACATGAAAAGCTGGAATGGAAATAGTGAGGAATTATGGCTCCAATTTGAATTCCGTTAATGATTATTTTAGTCCCTCCTCAGTAATTAGTCTTAAATACCAAACAAAACACACATTAACCAGTATGACTTTCTTTCTTCCGTCTTCTTTTGTGTTTTACTGAAGAAAGAAAGTCACTCAGGTTTGGACTAACAATTTGCAATTATTATTGGTGCTCAGTAGTTTCTATATTTGATTTCATTTGATTGATTGCATTTATTCAAATGGCTTAATCAGCATAAATACGTTCACTGAGAAAACAATTACATGTGTTCAGTTAAAAATAACTTTTCTGAAATGTTATGACTGAATATGCACTCATCACTAATTTGCACTAAATTTGCAGAACAGAAATCTGAACATTGGATAAATAATCATTTTTGTTTCATTTTGATATATTAGAGTTTTATGTTTATTTTGGATAAATAATAATAATTGTTTTTTTTTTATATATTAAAGTTTTTATATATTATATATTTATAATATAATGTTATAATATATTCCTATTTATTTAATTTAGCAATATATTTATAAACAATAGATATTTAAATATTATATATTTTTTCAGTATTCTTTGATGAATAGAAAGTTCAAAAGAACAGCATTTATTGGAAATTAAATTTTTTTGTAACATTAAAAATGTCTTTACTGACACTTTTCATCAATTCAATGCATCTTTGCTGAATAAAAGTCCAAACTTGTAAATGATTACTTATAAAACTTTTGAGTGATTTCTGAAGATCATGTGACACTGAAGACTGGAAGCTGAAAATACAGCTGCGCATCACAGAAATAAATTACAGTTTAACACATATTCACATAGAAAACAGCTGTTTTACATTATAATAATATTTCACAATTTGTAATGAATTTTTAAACATAAATCCAGCCTTGGTAAGCAGCAGAGACTTGTTTCAGAAACATTAATCAAATCTGAATTATTCCAAACTCCATGCACACGGGTTTCTATAGGGAGTATGTGATTTTAGAAAATAATAATGGATGCATAAAACAGATTTTGGCAGAATTAAACAATTATTTGTACATATAAGAGCTGTTTGTCAAACGCATTCGCTTCATCTCTGTTCTCACAGATTATTCAACATGAAGCAGTTTTCTCTCGTCTACACTTTCAAGGCCAGACGCTTGGCATCTCAAATCTTGTTTTTGAGCAGCTCATAAGCTTCATAAGTTGACGGGGAAATGAGTATTTTCATATTTTCAGATGTAAACAGTAGTTGCCAGGTGAGACTCAGGGTCACTGCTGTGAAGAGCCAGAATCCCAGCTTTCCCTGCAGAAACTTTAACTGTTCACCGCTGCATCAAGAGATGCATGTCCTTTTTAGGCCTAAATTTAAGATTTATGCATTTGAATTTAATAATAAAAAAAAATATTTCATGCATATGGATTTCACAGTTTTAACATAAACAAACTAATGAACTTAATGTGGTGCATATTTGACAATCATGCATAAATGAAACCGGTCAGATTTCTGCACTCAAAAAACATGACATAATTTATTAATAAATATTTGCATATATTTGATTTTATTTAAATAATCATATTTTCATATAGCTCTGTTCATTGTGAAAATTATTACATTTATTCAGTTAAAAAGCATTAAGTATTTCTCTAAAGCATATGAGAGGTAAATATTATAGATAGACACAGGTTTATATAGATATATGATCAAATATGATAAATATATATAAAACCTATATATAAATACATATAAAAATGAATATACATGTGTGTGTGTGTGTGTGTATGTGTGTGTGTGTTGCATATATATATATATATATTATATATCTATATATATATAATATATATATATATATATATATATATATATATATATATATATATTTACATTTAGTCATTTAGCAGACGCTTTTATCCAAAGCGACTTACAAATGAGGACAATGGAAGCAATCAAAAACAACAAAAGAGCAATGATATATAAGTGCTATAACAAGTGTCAGTTAGCCTAAACACAGTATACGTAGCAAGGGGCTTTTAAATAATATAATAAATAAAAAAGAAAACAGATAGAATAGAAAAAGAATAGAGCAAGCTAGTGTTAGAGGTCTTTTTTTATAATTGTATAATAAATGAAAAGAAACTAGATAGAATACAAAAAGATTAAAAAGGTAGTTGGATTTTTTTTTTTTTTTTTTAATAGAATTAGAATAGTGAGTGCAAAAGTTAGAGGGTCAAATAAAGATGGAGAGATGTGTTTTTAAGCCGATTCTTAAAGATGGCTAAGGACTTCAGCTGCTCGGATTGAGTTGGGCACGGTCATTCCACCAGGAGGGAACATTTAATTTTAAAAGTCCGTAAAAGTGACTTTGTGCTTCTTTGGGATGGCACAATCAAACGATGTTCACTTGCAGAACGCAAGCTTCTAGAGGCACATAAGTCTGAAATAATGAATTTAGGTAAAGGGGTGCAGAGCCAGTGGTGGTTTTGTATGCAAACATCAATGCCTTGAATTTTATGCGAGCAGCTATTGGTAGCCAGTGCAAATTGATAAACAGAGGTGGTGACGTGTCTCTTTTCGGCTCATTTAAAAATTAATCTTGCTGCCACGTTCTGGATTAATTGTAAAGGTTTGATAGAACTGGCTGGAAGACCTGCTAAGAGAGTGTTGCAATAGTCTAGCCTGGACAGAACAAGAGCTTGAACAAGGAGTCTGTGCAGCATGTTCGGAAAGAAAGGGCCTGATCTTCTTAATGTTGAATAAAGCAAATCTGCAGGAACGGACAGTTTTAGCAATGTGGTCTGAGTTAGCTAAAAGTTAGCTGATCATCAATCATAACTCCAAGGTTTCTGGCTGTTTTTGAAGGAGTTATGGTTGATGTGCCTAACTTGATGGTGAAATTGTGATGAAACGACGGGGTTGGCTGGAACCACAAGCAGTGTCTGTCTTGGCAAGGTTGAGATTGAAGGTGATGGGGTCCTCATCCAGCACAGATAATGTCTGTTAGACAAGCTGAGATGCGAGCAGCTACCGATGGATCATCAGGATGGAATGAGAGGCAGAGCTGAGTGTCATCAGCATAGCAATGGTATGAAAAGCCATGTTTCTGAATGACAGAACCTAATGATGCCATCTCTTATTTTCCCTCTATCTACTCCCACTTGGTTCAATTCTCAGGAAGCATGGTATTTATTTTCATTGCTATCCAGATGACAGTCAGATCTATGTCCTCTTAGAAAGTCAGACTCCTACTGTGTTAAGCTTGCTAGCGTGTTACATGACATTAAGTCCTGGATGTCTCTTAATTTTTTAAATTTAATGAAAAAAAAGACAGAGTCATGGTCTTTAGTGGTAGTGGCACGCGCATCTGTGACCCCGTTGGTTGATCTGGGTTCCTTAGCACAGTATCACAAGCAAATTATTACTATCTAGGGGTAAAGGTGGGACCTGACCTTAAGTTTGACAACCAGATTAACGCGCCGTAGTGAAGTCCAGCTTTTTTTCCAGTTAGGCAGCTGGCAAAAATTAAGCCAGTCCTTCAGAACAGCACTTTGAGACAGTAATTCACGCCTTTGTGACCACTCGGCTGGTTACTGCAATGCACTTTATTTTGGGGGTAATGGGTCCTCCATTGCCCGTCTGCAATGGTTCCAAAATGCTGCTGCTCGTCTTTTAACTGGCACAAGAAAGTATGAGCACATTTTTTCACCTATTTTAGCTTCACTTCACTGGCGTGCCTGTGCATTCCTAGGATCAATTTTAAACTAACTCTTATTTGCTTTTAAAGCCTTGAAGAGCCCCCTTGCCACACACCGTATCTCCGCCGAGTGGCTTGCACCCTACCTTCCCCCAGCCGCTCTCTTCGGTCAGCTGACCAGTCTGCTACTGAACAGTGCCTAGAAACTAGGACTAAAACTCAGGGGAGAAAGAGCCTATTTGCTGTTTCAGCTCCAAAAACTATGGAATGCAATTGCCACCTTAACACATCAGAACCAGTCTCCTCACTGTTTCATTTTAATCTCTGCTTAAAACCCACTCTTTTACTCTGGCGTATTAACACCAGTTAGCGTGATTAATGTGATTAAATGTGTTGTGGGTGTGCAGTGCTTTGAATTTTATTTATTTATTTGATTTGAATTTTATTTCTTAACTTTCATGTTGTTTTATCTTATTCTATTACTTTATTTTATTGTGTTTATCTTTTTATCCTATTGTATCTTTTATTGTTGTGGTGTACAGCACTTTGGAAACCTTGTGTTATTTAAATTGTGCTATATAAATAAAGCGGATTGGATTGGATTGGATGCCATGTAGACAGAGAAGAGAAGTGGTCCAAGAACTGAGCCCTGAGGCACCCCAGTAGTTAGATGTTGCGACTTGGACACTTCATTTCCAAGATACTTTGAAGGACCTATCTGATAGGTAAGACTCCATCCACTGGAGTGCAGTCTCGAGATGCCCCTTTGTCAGTAGGGGTTGACAGGAGGATCTGGTGATTAACCGCGGCCGCAAAAGCAGCAGATAGATCAAGCAAGATAAGTATTGAAGATTTGATTCCGCCTTGCCAGTCTTAGGTTTCAACAACTGGAGTGGGAGCAAGGCAGTCTCAGTTGAATGTCCACTTCTGAAGCCAGATTGGTCGCTGTCAAGAAGGTTGTTCTCAGTGAGAAAGGTAGAGAGACTTTTGGTTGACTACAGCCTGTTCAAGTGTTTTTGCAATGAAAGGAAGAAGGGAACTGGTCTGTAGTTCTCTAAAAGAGATGGGTTGAGGGGGTGGGTTTTTTAAGGAGTGGAGTTACACGCAGCCTGTCTAAATGATGAGGGCAAAACACTGTATGAAGGGATGTGGAGCATCGATGGGAGGAGTGCAGGTACAACTTCAGGAGAAAATGGCTTGAAGGAGATGAGATGGAATAGGATCAAGTGGACAAGTAGTAGGATGATTAGAAAGGATGAGTTTGAGACTTCTGTCTCAGAGAGTGAAGAAGAGAAGGATGTGAATGAGTCTATGTTTGTTTGTGAGATGTGCTTGATGGATTGTGGTGTGGAAATTGTGCACCGATGTTTTAATTTTATTAATGAAAAACGTGGCAAAAGTCGCTAGGCCATTAGGAGATCAAAGATGCTACCAGTTTAGGGAAGGAAGCTTAAGATGAAACCATTGCAGATAGCCGGAGGGTGGAGAGGAGCCGAGGTTACGCCAAAGATGACATGCGGAGGGGTATGTGATGTGGCAGGAACCATGTTGAGGTTAAGAGTAAGGAGGAAGTGACCTGAGGTGTGCAGTGGAGTAAATCTCAGTACATGATCAGCGGAGCAGTGTCGTAGGTGTGTAACAAGGTCCAGTTGGTTGCCTGATTTGTGAGTAGCAGTAGTTGACACTCCTGCTGAGATCAAAAGAGGCAAGCAGAGTGTGGAAATCAGCAGATAGAGGTTTATCTAGGTGGATGTTGAAATCTCCAAGCATAACTAGGGGAGTACCATCCCCAGGAAAGGTTGAGAGCAGCACATCTAGACCATCCAAAAAAGTTACCTAGTGGTCCTGGGGGGTCATAGACAACTACAAAAATGTATTTTAAGAGGGTAGGTAACAGTAACGGAATGAGATACAAAGGAACTGTTGATACCCAAAGATGGTAAAAAGGATTAAATCTCCAACCACAGAGATGAGCAGACCAGTACCCCACCCCTTCCAGTCAAACGGGGAGGGGAAATGAGAAAATTATTGGAGAGGTGGCTGCAGGTGTAAAGCAGTGTCCTCTGGTTTGATCCAGGTCTCTGTCATCAGGGCCATGAGATTTAACTTTGAATGACTTATAATAGAAGTAATGAAATCGGGCTTTGTTTACAACAGACTGGCAATTCCAGAGACCAATAGAAAAGATGAAGTGTATTAGCAGACATAGCAGAGTGTGCAGGTTGTTAGACTGGGCGCCTGCCTACATTGTGTGATGCTGGTTTACAGTGGTAGTGATAGTAGGGATCTGGAAACACATAGTAAGAATTAGTTACACAAACTCGAAACAGAAGTGAAACAAGTAGAAGGAAAAGGATTAATCAAAAACAATACTTATATCCCTTTGCCGTGTCCCTGCCCGGTGGAGTCGCACGTAGAGCCTCCATGGTCTTTACACTCTTCTCGCCTCACACTCCAGGAGGGCTTCTAACAGGAGGGTTGCCATGCATCACTGCCGCGATTACTAACCTTTTGTATACCTGTAAGACAAAACGAAATTGAATCTAGCCGGAACACACTTTATCACTGTTTATCATAACAAAGGTCTAAGCAAGCCGCCACTTTGACACTGACAACGATGCGACATCTGCTTCTCCTCAGGGTATTTCTGTACACTGTCTTTTGCTAACGCTTGAACACACCTTCACTGTTTATCACAACAAAGGTCTACAAGCGCAGGACACCGACAACGTATGCGATAGAGTACGCAGACCAAACGCAGCACGCCTCAACACAGTAAACAAACAAGCCGCTTCCTAGCAAGGACAACTGCGCTAAACACTCACGAGACAAGAAATAAATACACTTACCATCTGCTTTTAACTCGATTTAACTGCTTCTCTTCAAAGGGTATTTCTGCACACTGTCTTTTGCTAGCGCTTTTGAACACACTTTATTGTTTATCAAAACAAAGGTCTAAGCAAGCGCACGACACTGACAACGTATGCGATCTGCTTCTCTCAAAGGGTATTTCTGTACACTGTCTTTTGCTAGCGATTGAACACACTTCACCGTTTATCACAACAAAGCTCTAAGCAAGCCGCGACGACACTGACAACGCATGTATAGAGTACGGTGACCAAACGCAGCACGCCTCA
>NW_024879227.1:59463-81751 GCF_018340385.1 Cyprinus carpio | reverse complement strand
ATGAATGCCAGGCTGGGGAGGAGTTTTAAAGCCTCAGAATCTTTTTGCAGTGTTTAGAGTTAATTGGATTGATTCAGATGATTAGGTTAATAGCTCGTTTAGAGAACCTTTTCATGATATGCTAATTTTTTGAGATAGGAATTTAGGGTTTTCATGAGCTGTATGCCAAAAATCATCAGTATTAAAATAATAAAAGACGCAAAATAATATTTCAGTTGGTGTGCAATGAATCTAAAATATATAGAGATTTAATTTTTATCATTTACATTATGGGAAAATAATGAACTTTTCACAATATACTTGTTGACATTTTTTGAGAAAGGACTGTATATATATATATATATATATATATATATATATATATATATATATATATATATATATATATATATATATATATATATATAATAATAGTGACAAGAATGTAGTTTCTTACCTGCATGAATGGCCAGTACATGAGTCCAGTCTGTAAAATAAAAATATATTTACATATCATCCATAAAAAGAAATATAAAGACATTCTCAATATCATTTTATAATAAATTTATAGCATTTATAAAAGTATAGCCTTTCAAACACAAACTAATTAAATGACATAAAAAGTACTTTTTTTCTGTGCATTTGTATGTCATCTTGTAAATAAATGTATTATATTTACATCATGTACAGGCTATAGAGAGAAAGTTTATATTAGTATATATATATATATTATATATATAGTATATATATATATATATATATATATATATATATATATATATATATATATATATATATATATATTGATATCAGTACAAAAATCTTGAATACACGAAAGGTTCAGAACTGTAATGTTTTAAAGGCTATAAAAAACTACTGTCCATATTTGATTTAGACATCACTGAATTATTTTCTGCAAAGGAGGCTAACTGGTAAAAGATGACTTCTTTTTGGTGGGTCATCAGTGGGCCTACCTTGTATACTTTAATGTTTTTTCTCGCCAGTCTGCATGTATGTCATGTTTTCTTTGCAATAAAAGTAACTCATGTGTGTGAAGTGGTGGACTGAGTGATTAAACAAACAAGTGCGAAAACTGTGATTACATTAAAACAGTACATCACCTGTGTAGAAGACACTGGTCGCCAAAGGTGAAGGTAAAAGTTTGGTCCAAAAAGCAGTTTGCAAAATCATACCTCTCGGCCGATCTTCCCGGGAAACGATGCTCTAAAGCTCGCAACCAGGCAATTGAAGCTACCTTGAAAGCTCAGCGCCACGATCGCCACGTTTCTCGTGTGCCTCCAGTCCATTTCATCTCTCCTCGCGATCATGCACTGATGCACGAAGTCCCCACCGGCGAACAAGCACCCGCACAGAGTCACGTTGCTTATCCACGGCAACAACTTTGCTCGTCTGAAAAAGACTTTCTCATGTTCTACAAAACGGAAACTTTGTCGTAGGCCTACTTCGTAATCGTATCCTTTGAAAATGACGTCGATGGACACGAAAACAAAGCGGTGACCTGACACCGACAGAGACGGACGTAGCTATGCTCAGAAAATATTTGCTCTACAAGTTAAATATTCTATTAAACTTCTATTATTTCTAGTCAGTCTGGTTCAATCTATTTAAAAGGCACAATGCATTACAGATGAATGGTTTGACAGCCCATTGTAGACTCTTGGTGAACATCCTTCAGAGACATTAGAAGATCATTACAAAGCACTGCCAACAAAACACAGATCAATAGAGTGCTTGTTCAATCCATCTTTGACTTTCAAAGAGACAGCAAAGCAAAAATAAGAATTACGGTTCATTAATCCATTTAGCAATTAAATTAAAAGGTTCCAGCGCGCGTTCATCCAGTGATCAGCAGTTTCCCGTTATCTTAGTCAGGTGCTCAAATCCCACATTATCTGCCCGCGCGCCCTGCGCGTTCATGCTGGGTGGTGCGCTTAAAGCTGATCTGTATGTAATAAAGATCGACCACATGTTCAGTACATTTCAGTAAGACCAGTTGATAGATTTTATGTTCGTGCGATCAACATTTACTGAGACTTTTATGCTTACACAATTTTAATATTTTTTTATTTATATGTGTCGGGGTTAGAGCAGATCTACTGTATTTCTTGATCATCGGCGGGGGGGACTCGTCGTTTGATAAATATTTTTTCACGCATTGGCAACATCATAGTAGCATGGAAATCCAGACTCAAATCTGAAAGAGATCTATAGAATGACAAATGAAAGATTTAGACTTCGGGTTTTTATCTAAAAGAGGAACAGAAGACAGCGCTGAAATTTGCCGCTGTGCTGCCGACCGGATACGGCTCCTAATGATCTATATAGAATGACATGTTAGGCTCCAATGATCTATATCTATATAGAATGTCATATATATATATATATATATATATATATATATATATATATATATATATATATATATATATATATATATATATATATTACCTGTCTTGATTCCTAATACACAACAGATGACCATTATTAGGTTAAACGCTCAGAACACGACATCCAAGGCTAATATAGCCTAGTCTCAGCACGTCAGCGAATGGACAGCACGTAGTAACCTGTTCTCGCGTTCTACGAGTTCAGTAGCCTACATTTTTTGGGAAACGGGCAAGAGGAATTGCGGATAACGGTTATAACCTTGCACGTAGAGGGCGCTTTTAAGAGCCAAGAGATAGGCTAGGCTACATCGATATCGGGAAACCCGCCCAGAACAGATAGCCTAAAACCAGTGGTTCCTAAACTTTTCCATTCCACGACCCACCTAGACAAGTATAATCTATTTCACGACCCACCAAAAATATTTGAGATAAAAAAAAAAAAAAAATTGACATTACTTTAAGCCTAATCTTAATTAAAAGTTTGATTTAAGAAAAATAAATCCATTTTATTTTTAGTGTACAACTGTAAAATTTCACTATAATATTTAAGTTTTAATTTCTTTGTTTACAGATGCTAAAAATATGATCCGCCCATAAAAAGTGAAAACAGGCTCAGTGAACTGTAATCTGGCAGCCAGCGGGTTGTTAAACTCATCAAGGGGTTCAGCGCAGAAAATGCATTCATGGCCCTTCCGTAAAAAGCGTGTAAGGGAGAGCGGTGCACAATCCAACACTTTTTTTAGGAAAGCATAAGAAGTAAAGCAGAACTATCTAAAAACAGTTTGAGATTGAAATAATTAGAATAGGTAAAAATAATACACAGATGCGCCTCATTTTAAATGAACACTAAAAACGAGATGACAAATTTATCAGTCAGAAATTTGCTTGCAATGGTTAAATAAATGGTCAGCAATATCTTCAAAAGATTTTTGAACTTTTTTTTTCTCTATATAGAGACATATGTCAAGGAAAGGCTTCAAAAATTTTGTAAATGTTGTTATGTGGAAATGTTTAAATCTTGTAGTGTTACAATTAACCCACGCTTATGCCCTGCATGTGAAATGCTTTTACAGTCTGTTTCCCGACCAAAACATGCAGTTCAAAACAGACGATAGAATGAATGAACATAGCTCATACTCCGAAAGCATTCGCACATTTGAATTTTCTGGTGTATGCAAATTTCATGCAGAATACAACGCATTGAAGTGAGCGAGTTTTTTCTCATTAATAATGCGGACCGATTGAACTCTTTTTAATAATGACGTTGCTCTGAGACCCTCACTACTACACCATGCGCTGGGTTCGCGTTTCAAAAAACACGCAACGCATGTTTTAAATCATGGACTTAATTGCACCGAAAATCACACTAAGGATATTGCACTGTGAATTACTATTGGTAGGCTATATCGTGCAGCCCTAGACTGAACTGTGAGTGTGCGGTCATTTAAACGCAAATTTAGCTGCAGCCAAGGACTGTGGGACCCACCTGTTCATTCTGCGACCCACACAAGGGTCATCATCATACAAATGTCTGTAAATGAAACAGTTTAAATCAGAAGACTAAAATTTTTTTTTTTTTTTAATAAATTCCATGTAAAAGTTCCGCCTGCAGAGAAATAAGGATGAATGCACCACAGAACACTAAATGTTTGAGCCAGAACACACCTCAACAAAAACACAAGACAAGGCTGGCTGGTTTTAAACCCAGAAATTGAAGAACTGATTTTTAGAATTTTTTTTTTTGTGTTTTTTGTGTTTTTTTTTTTATATTGTATTGTTGATTTTTCTTTCTTAGGAATGCAAGGACTTTGAGATAGAACTGAGGAAAATAGATGAACAGAATAACATAAGCATACGGAATGGAAAAATAAAATGTTACAGAAAATATCAATTTGTGTTTTCAAACAAATAAAAAAATTAGTTTTCGGGTTTACAGAAATGACATACGCCCATCTATCTTTACAGACAGCCCAGTTAAAACAAATGCAATGAGAAACAAACAAACTTCATCACAATCCCCTGCTTTTTTTTTAAAAAAACTTGAATGGATTTGCGCGCGCGCTAAAATTTAAATGTGCACAAGTCTTTCTCGGGCGACCAAAAGCATTCACCAGGACGACAGCCTAGAAAACGGGCCATGAACAAACCAAAATTATGCAAAAAAAACCATTTCGTTTTTTATTTTTAAGTTTCTATTTGAGGGTATTTTAACAGGAACTTTAATATATTTTTTTTTTTGGGCCACGCCATGGCCTTTTCCCGTGGGCATCAAAATAAAACGTAGGGGACAAACGGCCCTCGATATTCTGCCACCAAGCGATTTATTAATACTGTTGAGGATGCTTTAGCAAATATTTTATACTATGTCGTCTTGTCATATTTGAGTTCCTTGGATGGCAAAGATTATTTAATTTTGCATTATTTTTTTAAAAGTTTTATATGCTTATGTTTAAGGTATTCGATGACCCTCCAATATTCATTTTATTTGTAAACCATTAGCCCATGCAACCCTCCTTTTATACAGATTTATTATTTAGATTTTTTTTCAGTGATGTATAAAGCAATTTATACACCGTTGAATTTATTTTTACATTCTGAACCTTTCTGAAAAATCGGCTTACCACACACCCTCCCCAACGCAGTATGTCTGTCCGATCATTTCCGATTCGTAATGATATAATATATGATTTATATAAATATTTGAATAACAGCTGTAATTTTTACAATGCACGCTACCTATGCAATGAAAAAAAAAAAAAATCTGTTTACTTACTTACTTGCCAATTTCATCAGACAGCCCGTATAAACCACGATTAGTTGCAGTGAATTCAGAACGACAGGTAAGTAAACAATGCCAAAACTTTTCAACATTCATCAAAAGTAGATTCTCAACACAGCCGATGCAAACTCTCACATGCTTTTTTTTCAATTGACTATGTGGGGGTTTTTTTTTTTGCTCAGTGAATTTTCTCGTACGGTTTCCAACATGGAAATTGACATGGATTTAGCGTTGCACAGTTTTATTGATATTTCGCATTTAACAAGTTTACACCCCCCTAGAAACACCCACTACCCGAGATGTCAGCAGACCAGACTTAAATGATACCAACCCCAGCAACGACTACCTTTTGTTTTCGCAACGAACTTTGTGCAGGAGTTTCGTGTAGGTGTTGTGATGAATACTCCCCTCGCGTGCACGCGCATTACGAAGTCAGTAACATTCCCGCCATTTTGCAAAAAACCAGATTGGCGTAAGTGACAGTTTTTTTTGTTTTCTTTTTGTTTGATCGTGTATTAATTGTGTATTTGTTCTTTGATCATGTATTTAACTAAACTTGTTTGTTTTTTACAACTTGGACTTTGAAGATTTGTGCTTTTATCGTTTGTGTGTTTTACTGCAGTAAAAAAATAAAAAAAAAAACTGCTCATTTTCTCTATTGCAATATTCCTTTTCATGTCGCAAATCGCGTTTGCTAGAGAGCAGAACAATTTTTATATTTGGTAGGTGATGTAAATCTATCTTTAGAAGTTACTCTCGCCCTTGAAACTTTTAACACTACAATAATATGACGATCTTATGCTAATTAGATCGAAGATTTTTTTTTATGACATTTTATTTTTTTGTTTTTTAGCTAAAATCATATTAAACGCTTATTATTGAATCTAAAAACATATTATATTATTATTTTTTTATTTAAAAACATGTATGTTCAACGCTTATTTATTGAATCTAAACACCTGTGCTTTTTTTGCGAGATTATTTGACAGGATGAGACGGTGTCTCCATGACGCTATGTGGGGGCTAGACCCCTAAAATGAAGAGGGAGCCGGGGAACGAGAAGGGGAAAACTAGGGGAGCCGGATCGAATTGTGGCATTGGGGGGTGTATGAATTCGGGCAGTGCTGGGCCAAAATCATGGCCCGCCCCCTATATTAACCTCTTATTATTGTAATCTAAACACTTTTGCTTTTTTTTGTGCATGTTTCAGTTTTACAGGATCGATGTGTCTCCAGAATGATTTTTTATTTGTTGCCCCTGCAACCCAGCAAAACTGTGATTATCATTGGGGGGGGGGGTATGAATTCGGCAGTGCTGCCAAAATCATACCCCCCCTATATTAAACTCTTATTATTGAATCTAAACACTTGTGCTTTTTTGCAGATATTTTACAGGATGAGATGTGTCTCCAGAATGAGTTTATTTGGCCCCTGACCCAGCAAACTTGATATCATTGGGGGGGGGTATGAATTCGGCAGTGCTGCCAAAATCATACCCCCCTATATTAAACTCTTATTATTGAATCTAAACACTTGTGCTTTTTTGCAGATATTTTAACAGGATGAGATGTGTCCTCCAGAATGAGTTTATTTGGCCCCTGATACCTTATGGTTCTCTGAAATAGCAAACGTAATATCATTGGGGGGTATGAATTCGGCAGTGCTGCCAAAATCATACCCCCCTATATTAAACTCTTATTATTGAATCTAAACACTTGTGCTTTTTTGTGGGTTTTGTCTCCAGAATGAGTTTATTTGGCCCCTGACCCAGCAAACTTGATATTATTGGGGGGGTATGAATTCGGCAGTGCTGCCAAAATCATACCCCCCTATATTAAACGCTTATTATTGAATCTAAACACTTGTGCTTTTTTGCAGATATTTTACAGGATGAGATGTGTCTCCAGAATGAGTTTATTTGGCCCCTGACCCAGCAAACGTAATATCATTGGGGGGTATGAATTCGGCAGTAGCTGGTGCCAAAATCATACCCCCCTATATTAAACTCTTATTATTGAATCTAAACACTTGTGCTTTTTTGCAGGTATTCTACGGGATGAGATGTGTCTCCAGAATGAGTTTATTTGGCCCCTGACCCAGCAAACTTGATATTATTGGGGGGGTATGAATTCGGCAGTGGCCTGCCTAAACAAAATCATAACCCCCTATATTAAACGCTTATTATTGAATCTAAACATCTGTGCTTTTTTGCAGATATTTTACAGGATGAGATGTGTCTCCAGAATGAGTTTATTTGGCCCCTGACCCAGCAAACGTAATATCATTGGGGGGGTATGAATTCGGCAGTGCTGCCAAAATCATACCCCCCTATATTAAACTCTTATTATTGAATCTAAACACTTGTGCTTTTTTGCAGGTATTCTACGGGATGAGATTTGTGTCTCCAGAATGAGTTATTTGGCCCCTGACCCAAGCCAAACTTGATATTATTGGGGGGGTATGAATTCGGCAGTGCTGCCAAAATCATACCCCCTATATTAAATGCTTATTATTGAATCTAAACACTTGTGCTTTTTTGGCAGGTATTCTACGGGATGTGATGGTGTGGTCCAGAATGAGTGAGTTTTATGGTTCTCTGAAATAGCAAACGTAATATCATTGGGGGGGAATGAATTCGGCAGTGTGCTGCCAAAATCATACCCCCCTATATTAAACGCTTATTATTGAATTCTAAACACTTGTGCTTTTTTTGCAGGTATTTCTACGGGATGAGATGTGTCTCCAGAATGAGTTTATTTGGCCGATCGCCCCTGACCCAGCAAACTTGATTTTATTGGGGGGGTATGAATTCGGCAGTGATGTCATAATCATATATATTTATTTTTTATTATTGAATCTAAACACTTGTGCTTTTTTTGCAGATATTTTACAGGATGAGATGTGTCTCCAGAATGAGTTTTTATGGTTCTCTGAAATAGCAAAACGTAATATCATTGGGGGGGGGTATGAAAATTCGGCAGTGCTGCCAAAATCATACCCCCTGTATTCAACGCTTATTATTGAATCTAAACACCTGTGCTTTTTTGCTTTTATTTTATGGGATGTGTATGTGTATTGAGTTTGAGTTTATTTGGCCCCTGACCCAGCAAACTTGATATCATTGGGGGTGAATTCGGCAGTGCTGCCAAAATCATACCCCCCTATATTAAACCCTTATTATTGAATCTAAACATCTGTGCTTTTTTGCAGGTATTCTACGGGATGAGATGTGTCTCCAGAATGAGTTTATTTGGCCCCTGACCCAGCAAACTTGATATCATTGGGGGGGGTATGAATTCGGCAGTGCTGCCAAAATCATACCCCCCTATATTAAACCCTTATTATTGAATCTAAACATCTGTGCTTTTTTGCAGGTATTTTACAGGATGAGATGTGTCTCCAGAATGAGTTTTATGGTTCTCTGAAACAGCAAACGTAATATCATTGGGGGGGTATGAATTTGGCAGTGCTGCCAAAATCATACCCCCCTATATTAAATGCTTATTATTGAATCTAAACACTTGTGCTTTTTTTGCAGATATTTTACAGGATGAGATGTGTCTCCAGAATGAGTTTATTTGGCCCCTGACCCAGCAAACTTGATGTCATTGGGGGGGTATGAATTCGGCAGTGCTGCCAAAATCATACCCCCCTATATTAAACGCTTATTATTGAATCTAAACACCTGTGCTTTTTTGCAGGTATTTTACATGATGAGATGTGTCTCCAGAATGAGTTTTATGGTTCTCTGAAACAGCAAACGTAATATCATTGGGGGGGTATGAATTCGGCAGTGCTGCCAAAATCATACCCCCCTATATTAAACTCTTATTATTGAATCTAAACACTTGTGCTTTTTTGCAGATATTTTACAGGATGAGATGTGTCTCCAGAATGAGTTTATTTGGCCCCTGACCCAGCAAACTTGATATTATTGGGGGGGTATGAATTCGGCAGTGCTGCCAAAATCATACCCCCTATATTAAATGCTTATTATTGAATCTAAACACTTGTGCTTTTTTGCAGGTATTCTACGGGATGAGATGTGTCTCCAGAATGAGTTTTATGGTTCTCTGAAATAGCAAACGTAATATCATTGGGGGGGTATGAATTCGGCAGTGCTGCCAAAATCATAACCCCCTATATTAAACGCTTATTATTGAATCTAAACATCTGTGCTTTTTTGCAGGTATTCTACGGGATGAGATGTGTCTCCAGAATGAGTTTTATGGTTCTCTGAAACAGCAAACGTAATATCATTGGGGGGTATGAATTTGGCAGTGCTGCCAAAATCATACCCCCCTATATTAAATGCTTATTATTAAATCTAAACACTTTTGCTTTTGCTTTTTTGCAGATATTCTACAGGATGAGAAGTGTCTCCAGAATGAGTTTATTTATGAATTCGGCAGTTGACAAATATGCTGTCAAATATGATGTATTTCATGTAAATTAAATTCTGTTATGCTGTATGAAGCACACATGTGCATACAACCATGTACATACTATCTGTGTATTTTATTGTACTGTACTGTAATTGCTTTAGTGTACTGCTGTTGTTGTTTCTGTGTACTGAAAAGCTCCTTCTGTTACAAGAAATTATTTTTCTGTGTAAACATATTTGGCAATAAAGGTCTTTCTGCTACCTCTGACTATAGACTATAGACTGATGACCCTTATATCATTTTTAACTATTTAGAATTGATTTCAGGCAAACGCTGTTTTATTTGCTACTAACACTGATACTGTCCATCACAGACCCATTTACACAACCCCAATTCATGTCATGTTACTCATCTGTTGGCAGTTATGCTAATAAGTTTACTTTTAGTACCACTTTTTCATCATATTTTTATAATGATTTCACAGTTCTGTTGTGAATAACATGAGATGGGAAAATCATTAAGTGTTTTTATTTACAGTTTACATAGTGATACAATCACATAGAAATTACAATAAGCAAACATATTTTCAAATAAAACTAAAAGAAATAAAACTTAAAACTTACATTACATTAAAAAAAAAATATTGCAATAAATCAACATGAGAGTGTGCACATCAAGGTTCACAAACGGGGCAGATGTAACTTCTGTGTTTCCTTGAGCGTTGGACACAGTTGCAGTGAAACCAACGTGGGCACACATCACAGCCAATCTAAACGTTGACAAACAAATATTGAAGTTAAGCATAGGTATTTCTGTAATTCATTTCAAACTATATTTAAATGAACATTATGTCACCTTCAATTAATATGGTAATTTCAATAAAGGTTTGATAAAACACAACATTCTTTTTTGGAATGCTTACCCAGTTAGTCACTTTTTGACCACTGTTTCTTTCCCCACACAGATGGCACAGGTCCTTAAGGTCAGCTAGTCAAATATCATGCCAAGGCAGAATAAACAAAGTTATCTTAAGGCAAGTATTTACAAGCAAATAAATTACATTTTTACAAATACTGATAAATGGTTAGGGTACAAAAGAATAAATGAATATTTGAAAAATTGTAATTCGAAACAAGTGCTAGTATCCAAAACTTACCAGTGTTCTGCAGGAGACAAGCAGCTATAGACATTCTTAGGGCAGCCACACTTTTTTCAGATGTGGAAAACTGAAGCGGCTCATCATTTAAGAAACATTCTGCAAACTAAAAAAAAAAAAAGTGATTTTGTTATTGAGAACTATATGGTTGTAATGTAAACAATGTGTTATTTCAATAAGTTACAACAATGTGTTGCTATATAATAAAAAATAGTTATGTTGCAATTCAGGTTGCATTTGTTGTGGACAGCAGGCTAAATGGCATTCCTCCAAATTACCCATTCAGCTAACTGAAATTTTACATTATCCAACACTTTTGTCAACAGCTGTTGGAACACCACAAAAAAATTGTAACAGGTATTGCCAAGAGGTTGTCAAATTTGTTAAAATGCATAGTTCACTGCAAATGACAATTTTCTCTTTATTTATCTATTTTTCTTTCTTTAACTCTTTAATTTTCTCTTGATGATGTTTGAATCTTTAATTTTCTCTTGATGATGTTTTAAAGCTGTCCTTCTTTAATAAAATACAGGTGAGGCAATTCTAAACAATCATGTCACTACTAGTCACTACGATAAAGTCCCCCTTAACTAACATTGTCAGCAGTAACACTCTTCCTAATATCTCCTTATGTTTTTTTTTAGTGGAAGTCACCATTAATTTCAATAGTTTTATAAGAAAAAACAGGATCATTATTATTTATTTACCATCCAAGATGACCATCTCCATTAATGTTTACCTCTGGTGTTACACTAAGAAAAGAAAGTCATAAATGGCAGTATTATCCATTAAACTTACTTTCAGGACAAAAGGCCCACATGAATTGCCATCCTGTTGGCATGAATGTGGTAACGTGTCACATGCCCATCTGGACACGTTGTAGCCCTTCTGTCTCATGAAGGACCTGTAATAATTATGATTTATGATTATGTGGTAAAAACAAAATAAGAATTTCATCGTACATGGGTACATATGACAATAAAAATCTTTAAACTTGAATTTATTAAATTAAATTGAATATTAAGAAACACCTTTAGAATTTTAGAAGATTCTGTTTAAACTGTTGATTTACCTTGTCACATTCTGACACTTTTGAATATTTGTTGTGGTCTCCCCTAGAGGATCCAGATATAGAGCCCTCTTCTCTTGTGGAATCATAATCTTAATAATTAAGATATTGCAAATGATTACTAAACCTTACATGCAAAAAAAAAAAAAAACTATTGTACCCAACCATATGAAAATAAAAGATAATTAAGATATAAGCTTATAAAACACATGAACAGTACCGTCAGAGTCCAGTGCTGATGCTCGTTAATGACCCCAAAGATATATTTGAATGTGTTTGGATCCATCTGAAATTTCAGTTAAAATAAATTCAACACTTAATGCACAATTATTGGGATTTTTTTATCTTAAAAGTTAACACCCTCTTGGTATGAATGAAGATTTATCTTTGAATTATATTTTATAATAATTTAAGGATATATGTGGGGGACCCTAACAAGTACTTCGGTATGATGTCTATTTGTTGTATATAAAAACTGATGTTTAAAACTTTTGTTGGAGCCATGAGATTGTTTTATTGGTATATATTTGTATGTATATTTTGTATATGTACTTATATATGGATCATTTTGGATGATTTGCGAATGTATTTGGTGTTTTTTGTTATATGTTTGAGATATACAGTATATTTATATATATTTTTTGAAAGAAGCTTTTTGTATCTTTGTGACATTAGGTGTATTATGGTAATACATGTTTTAATGAGCGCAGGTGGTGCTTGGTAGCACACGGCACTGAGGAAGGTTTAATACCTGAAAACATTTGCACCTTTTTGCACAAATTTTTGTGACCTCTGGCTCTGAGCAGTAAATAAAAAAAGCCTTTTTGGCTGAAACTGGATGAGTGCGGATCTCTTGCATGTTTGTGTGAAGATCACTACAGAAGTTAAATCTGTGTTAATCACATTTATATTGAAGTTTGCAAAAAGTTATGTACTAACCTTGACCTTTGCCCTTTTGTATTGCCAGATGCTGCTCATTTCGTACGAATCGATGCACACAGCCTTTTTTGTTGAATGCTCGTTGTATTTTTGTACCAAATGGTACATGTAAGCATTCATGACCTGAGAGGAAAAAATGAAGACATATTAGATTCCCATAAGAAAATAAATATTAACAGAGGTGGGCTGTTTACTGATGTTTAATGTTTCCATTAGATGGACACTTTCATTTTTATTTTGGACTTTGGATGTAGTTTTCCTTTGGCCATTATGTATTTGTAAAGCATTATTATATCAAAGAAATACAATTTTGAAACAGATTGTTATGAAGTGGCTTCATTCACTAACTGTTTGATTTCATTAATACACTTATATATAAGATGTGTTCTTAAGGTATATAAATCTGTACACTGTGGAAACTGATAAGAAAACTCAAACCATTTCAGAAAAGTCATGATCTTAAACCATTAAATCAGTAAGTATTTCTATTATGAAGTTATCACTTATGAAAGCATATATGCTGGGTACAGCATGAAAATGTCATGCCAGCATGCACTGCTGCATAAACTGAATCATTTTTGTTTGTCATCACTTATGAGCCTATAGTTTATAATAAAGTAAATAATAAAAAAAATTGTGGAAAACACAATCAGCAAACTAAGGCAATTCATGAGAGCCAGATGTCATATAATATTTAATATTATTTAAATAATAATAATAATAATAATAATAATAATAATAATTTTTAATTTATTTAAATAATATTTGCTTCTTTTACCAACACAACATGTTTTACCAACACATTATTATATTGGCTAAATAAAAACTATCACTAAACCTCAAGACACAAGAGCCCAACTAAAAGAAACACTTAACATCATAATGGTGAATTCAAACTTTACTCAGAAAAACATAAAACTAAACCACTGTTAATTCTCAATACAAACATTTGTACATGTATAAAAAATAAAGTCATTTTAAAAGTAATTTAAAGTGATTAAACTTTATAAAAAAAAATAAAAATACTTCAGCTCAAAATTTCAGAGTGAGCTGGTGCTTCTAAAAGGATCAACTCACCTCACTTTCAAAATATTGTGTGGGTGCAGTCCGCTGAATATCAGAGTAAAACAATTTGTATGGCCCTATTTTTGAGATCAGCACATATATCCCTTTTTTTCTTCAGGATTCTTTGTTTGACTGTAAAATGTCAAAGACAAGCAAAACAACACAAAGTCCTGTCAAGACAGAATAAACACTGAAGAAAAATCACAGTTGAGGTTACATGTCTGTCTTAAATTATGCTATTGCCACACTGTCAAATAAAACTTGAATTCTTAAAACTTACTAAATTGTTAAGTACATACGTGATTCTATATATGAAGAGCTGGACCCTGGTGAAGTCACAACTCCTGAAGATGCTGTGGCAAGGACTGGTGGTGGAGATGCAGGTGAGGAGGGGGCTGGAGAGACCACATGGACTGGTGGTGGAGATGCCGGTAAGGAGCATGTTGGAGGCAGTTCTGGCACTGGTGGTGGAGATGCAGGTGAGGAGGGGGCTGAAGAGACCACATGGACTGGTGGTGGAGATGCAGGTGAGGAGGGGGCTGAAGAGACCACATGGACTGGTGGTGGAGATGCAGGGTGAGGAGGGGGCTGGAGAGACCACATGGACTGGTGGTGGAGATGCCGGTGAGGAGGGGGCTGGAGAGACCACATGGACTGGTGGTGGAGATGCCGGTGAGGAGGGGGCTGGAGAGACCACATGGGCTGGTGGTGGAGATGCAGGTGAGGAGGGGGCTGGAGAGACCACATGGACTGGTGGTGGAGATGCAGGTGAGGAGGGGGCTGGAGAGACCACATGGACTGGTGGTGGAGATGCAGGTGAGGAGGGGGCTGAAGAGACCACATGGACTGGTGGTGGAGATGCAGGTGAGGAGGGGGCTGGAGAGACCACATGGACTGGTGGTGGAGATGCCGGTGAGGAGGGGGCTGGAGAGACCACATGGACTGGTGGTGGAGATGCCGGTGAGGAGGGGGCTGGAGAGACCACATGGACTGGTGGTGGAGATGCCGGTGAGGAGCATGTTGGAGGCAGTTCTGGCACTGGTGGTGGAGATGCAGGTGAGGAGGGGGCTGGAGAGACCACATGGACTGGTGGTGGAGATGCCGGTAAGGAGCATGTTGGAGGCAGTTCTGGCACTGGTGGTGGAGATGCAGGTGAGGAGGGGGGCTGAAGAGACCACATGGACTGGTGGTGGAGATGCAGGTAAGGAGGGGGCTGGAGAGACCACATGGACTGGTGGTGGAGATGCCGGTGAGGAGGGGGCTGGAGAGACCACATGGACTGATGGCACTGGTGGTGGAGATGCCGGTAAGGAGCAGGTTGGAGGCAGTTTTGGCACTGGTGGTGGAGATGCTGGCGATGGGACTGGTGGTGGAGATGCTGGTGATGGGACTGGTGGTGGAGATGCTGATGATGGGACTGGTGGTGGAGATGCTGGTGATGGGACTGGTGGTGGAGATGCTGGTGATGGGACTGGTGGTGGAGATGCTGGTGATGGCACTCGTGGTGGAGTTGCTGGTGAGGAGGGGGATGCAAAGCCCACAGGAACTGAAACTGATTGTGATGAAGAGTTTAGTTTATGTGGTATGCGGGGTAATTCCTCAACATGTAGCCTTAAATGGTCAACATTTATTTTGGGGAATGTTACACCCCTTTCATCTACCAGGTCTGCACTTTTGCCTTCCAATACAGTGATTGTATAGGGGCCAAGAAAGTTTGCCTCCAGTTTGCCACCCTTACGTTGTTGGCTCCTTTTATTTTCCCTCCACACTTTGTCCCCCACTTTGAAACTCTTTCTTTGTGCTTTCTTTTGTTTTGTTCCTCGCCTTATCCTTTCCTGTGAAGCTCTGTTATTTATATGAGCCTCAGTTAAAACCTCACTGATGGCAATAGCCGATTCAGTTAATTCCTCGATTGACAGTGTGTCCTCCACACTCTTGTCAATCTGAAAAAAAGTGTAGGACAATACTTTTAAAACAACTGCTACTTATTTATCATTAATGATAACAATTGAAATAATGTAAAAATCTGCAGTTACCTGATAGTGCTCAGGTATTTCGGAAGGGTAACGGGCCTCTCTTCCAAACATTAAAAAGTATGGCGAGTACTTTGTTGTCATCTGCCGCTTTGTGCGAAGCCCAAACATAACAGCATCGAGGTGCTTGTCCCAGTCATTGGGCTTGTCTTTGACAAGCTTGCAAAGGGATCTGGCAATATAATAACATTATTTTCAGTTTCAAAGCAATTAAGAAACAGCCTTTACATTCATGCATTCATGCATCTGGTAGACATTTTGATCCCACTTAAATAATAGTGTATTCAGTGTGTACATAATCATTATGTGCAATTGTTAGGAACTGAACCCCTAGATTTTGCATTTCTGTCATCATGCTCTACATGTAGAAATACATAATGCCTTATGCAGGAAACAGCCAGGGAATTATCATCTAGTTCTTTGCAATGTTGTGGTCAGTGTGAAGAGATTTAGAATTAAATGACTGCTTATACCTCTGTATTGTTGCGTTCATTCTTTCCACAAGCCCGTTGGTCTGTGGATGGTAGGGTGCACACAATGACCTTTTGATATTAAGGACTTTGCAGATATGACTGTTCAGCTGCAATTTTATAAATGAAAACAGTTTATTAAAGTTCTAAGGGAAAATATGAAAGGTGTGTATATTGAAAAAATTGCCAAAAAATTTAATAATTTATCATAATTTTTTAAATGTGTGAACATGTATTACTTACTGTGTTTACAAACTCCTTCCCCTGGTCTGTGAGGACTCTCTTAGGTGCCTCAAACTGATGCACAAACTTTAAAAGGCAATCTGCAACCTCCCTGGCAGCCTTAGATTTGAGGGGATAAGCCTGGGGCCACTTCGTCATATAATCAATGATAACACAAATGTACTGGTTGCCATTGTCCGTCATTGCTAATTTGCCTATCAGATCCATCCCCACAAGCTCGAAAGGCTGTGTAACCTAGAGTTAATTAAATAGAAACAAAATAATGTACTGGAATTTTAAGAAGTATAAATTAAGTCTTTTGGGAATGATCAAACTGTTCTTATTTAATTATATAACTTAATTGTTATTTCTAATTAAATAAAAAAAAAAAAGAATAAATAAATGTGTGATGGAAGGCATTACCACAATCGGAGTGTATTCATTTTGTTCCTTCACTGATGACCTGCTTGCCTGACATGGTCCACACTGTGCCACCTGTGATCAGAACAGCATTATGCTGGAAATTATTGCCATTGTATCATATTACCAAAGTAGTAATTCTGTATGTTATTACCCATGTGTCAATGTCCTTTGACATGCCAGGCCAGTAAAATCTTATAGATATTGCATTTCGTGTTTTTTTTTGTCCAGTGTGAGCTCCGAGGCTGCTTGCATGGAACTCCTCAAAAATTGTGTTTGCCTGTTCTGCCCCACACACAACTTTTACCTTAATTTGTTGTTTTGTGCCTTTGTGGCGAAGGTAATACAATTCACCATCTATGAAAAGAAAAAAAATATACAATATTTAGTAAAAAAAAAAAAAAAAAAAAGTCAAATACAATAAAAATAGACAGACAAAGTGTATTTTATATATATATATATATATATATATCTATATATTATATAGATATATATTTATATATATATATATATATTCTTCTTTTTTAAATTCTTCTTTTTGAGAGTGTGTGTGTCACACACAGTGTTTGCATAATTATTATAATGTAGGCACGTTGATATTCTGATCACATTTTTTTTTCCCAGGGAAATTTTTACAAATTCCAAACCACATCAATCTTAATAACTACTCTTAATTTTGTATGTAATCATATATAAGTGATATATAATTGTCCATGAAGTCTGGTAGTGAAAAACTCCTTATATTCAGGTGTGCAGAATTATTAGGCATGTTTTATTTTACAGATAAAGTTAGCCAAAAATTAGATTTAACAAAATTATTAAATCCCCATGATAAATATTCAAAAGTAATGCAATACAGAAATTGCAAAGTTAAGACGTGACTGACCACTGGACAGCAAAATGCTCATTGGGTCAGCGGGGTCAGAAAAAAGCAGGTTGAGAAGAAAAGACACGTTAACTGCAAAATAATTCAGAATTAATGTAAAGAATTAGGTGTAAAACCATCAGGAACTATTTAGTCTCCAACACCACCATTTTCCAGAACTGCAACCTTCCTGGAGTCTCCAGAATTACAAGGTGTCAGGTTCTGAAAGATTTGCTTGGGTAAAAAATCCTAAAAAATGGTCCTCACTTAATAAGAGTAACTTGCTGATGTGTTGTGAAATACATGAAGACTATTGTTTTATAGGCTTTAAGGACAGATAAGTTGTGAGTGACTCTTGAAGGACCAGCACCAAATCCTCTTGTACCACTTTCTGAAGAATCTATCTTTGATTTATTTCACTAATTCCATTCAAAAAGTGAAACTTGTATATTATATTCATTCATTACACACAGACTGATATATTTCAAATGTTTATTTCTTTTAATTTTGATGATTATAACTGACAACTAAGGAAAATCCCAAATTCAGTATCTCAGAAAATTAGAATCTTACTTAAGACCAATACAAAGAAATGATTTTTAGAAATCTTGGCCTAATGAAAAGTATGAACATGAAAAGTATGAGCATGTACAGCACTCAATACTTAGTTGGGGCTCCTTTTGCCTGAATTACTGCAGCAATGCAGATTGGCATGGAGTCGATCAGTCTGTGGCACTGCTCAGGTGTTATGAGAGCCCAGGTTGCTCTGATAGTGGCCTTCAGCTCTTCTGCATTCTTGGGTCTGGCACATCACATCTTCCTCTTCACAATACCCCATAGATTTTCTATGGGGTTAAGGTCAGGCGAGTTTACTGGCCAATTAAGAACAGGGATACCATGGTCCTTAAACCAGGTACTGGTAGCTTTAGCACTGTGTGCAGGTGCCAAGTCCTGTTGGAAAATGAAATCTGCATCTCCTTAAAGTTGGTCAGCAGCAGGAAGCATGAAGTGCTCTAAAACTTCCTGGTATACGGCTGCGTTGACCTTGGACCTCAGAAAACACAGTGGACCAACACCAGCAGATGACATGGCACCCCAAACCATCACTGACTGTGGAAAGTTTACACTGTACCTCAAGCAACATGTATTGTGTGCCTCTCCTCTCTTCCTCCAGACTCTGGGACCCTGATTTCCAAAGGAAATGCAAAATTTACTTTCATCAGAGCACATAACTTTGGACCACTCAGCAGCAGTCCAGTCCTTTTTGTCTTTAGCCCAGGCGAGGCGCTTCTGAAGCTGTCTGTTGTTCAAGAGTGGCTTGACACAAGGAATGTGACAGCTGAATCCCATGTCTTGCATACGTCTGTGTGGAGTGGTTCTTGAAGCACTGACTCCAGCTGCAGTCCACTCTTTGTGAATCTCCCCCACATTTTTGAACGGGTTTTGTTTCACAATCCTCTCTAGGGTGCGGTTATCCCTATTGCTTCTACATTATTTTCTACCACATCTCTTCCTTCCCTTTGCCACTCTATTAATGTACTTGGACACAGAGCTCTGTGAACAGCCAGCCTCTTTTGCAATGACCTTTTGTGTCTTGCCCTCCTTGTGCAAGGTGTCAATGGTCATCTTTTGGACAACTGTGAAGTCAGCAGTCTTCCCCATGATTGTGTAGTCTACAGAACTAGACTGAGAGACCATTTTAAGGCCTTTGCAGGTGTTTTGAGTTAATTAGCTGATTAGAGTGTGGCACCAGGTGTCTTCAATATTGAACCTTTTCACAATATTCTAATTTTCTGAGATACTGAATTTGGGATTTCCCTTAGTTGTCAGTTATAATCATCCAAATTAAAAGAAATAAACATTTGAAATATATCAGTATGTGTGTAATGAATGAATATAATATACCAGTTTCACTTTTTGAATGGAATTAGTGAAATCAACTTTTTGATGATATTCTAATTATATGATCAGCACCTGTATATCCATGGTTAATTTTTGTAAGTTTAATTTTTGTGTGTGCCAGCTTTAAAATGCATTCAGTACTGTATGGTGACACCTAGTGGCATAGTGTTATGCATTTAAAAACTCAAATAATTTATACTGCTAGCGACGATACGAAATTACAAAATATTGGGGTATAACCTCAAAATGTGTAGCCCACATCTTACTATTTATGTTGTAATACATTTTTTTTTTTAGATAAAACGTATAAGTCAAACTTTTATTGATGGTGATGATTCAAATTTTAACGTTCATAATTTTTTAATGTGTGCAATGTTTAATCGTGCATGTCCTCACATTGGATAGCATACGTTGCAGGCAACTATAAACTAGTATATTCTTTACTTTATGGAACAGAAAAGTACGAACACCAAAAGCAGGCCTATAAAGCACATGCACCTAGCCTGACCTTTAGCATATGGGATCAACATCAAGATCAGCATTTGATTAACATCAAATTTCAGACCATTTTAAAAAAAAAAACATTGATTATATAATAAAAAAAATTATGAACATTAGATTTTATATGACTCTTACCTTGGAGGTCAAAAGAGTTGGCCTTTTTTCTCAAATTTGCTTTCTCTGTTTTTGAATACCCATCAGGGTATGAACCATTTGTTTTATAATTTAATATTTGTTTGTATATGGCTGGATCCATGTTAATGACCAAACAAATTCAACAAAATAACCCAGCACAATCAAGAAACGTCTGCCAGTTTAAATGCACAAGAGTGGTCTCCTTCAGTGTTTTAGTTTAGTGGAAGTATTCCCTTATTAAAATGAACCATGTGTTTTTTTTTTTCATAATAAAAGTGGTTTAGTAACCATTGTTTTTGGTTTATTGATTAATTTAAGCTTTTTTTGGCATATTGATATATATATATATATATATATATTTTTTTTTTACTCAAGTAAAACCATGGTTAAATTAGTATAATGGTGGTTGTTATCAAGTAGTGTTGTTTGATGTAATATTTTTTTAAAAACATATTTTTTAATAATAAAATGTATGTCTAAAAACATACATGCAAATATATTGTAAACTGAAATATTACTATATACAGTATTAAAACATTTATAGCACATATGAGATTAGGATGTAGAGGCTCATTATGCATATTATCTTGGGAATCAAATAGAAACAATGACCAATTTAGTAACAACAGAATAAGCTCTAAATATATAGAGTACAGTACATATACAACACTCTTCTTTAATGTATAGTATGTAATGTAAGTAGTTATCTTCACACAGGCTCCTATAGTGTAATATGCAGCACACAGGTGTTTGTGATGTCAGATGATCTATCCTGCCTTTTATCTTGAAACACCAGCTAAGCAACTTCATCTTAGCAATATAAAATATTCAAAAGAATTATAAAATAAGAAAAAGCATTTCAGTTAGAGGGAGGAAATCACCTGGTACTGGGTAACTTACTGTATTACCAACACAAGGAAGACAGTTGTAATAAAAATTATTTTATTAACAAAATACTAATTCAATACTAATAATACAAATAATATACTACTATTCAATGAAACTGCTTAGGAGTACTGCAATGCTATAGATGGTAAACATGGAGTACTGAAAGTATTGAAAATACAAGTGTCTTAAGTATAGCAGAATGTTCTGTGATATTTAATAGGTTGAAGACCTGATGTCTAATTTAAACAACTGAATAACAATTTTTTAAACATCTGATAAACTGATATGTTAAATCATAGCCAGTTAACAAGAACATACACTGACAATATACACTAAAAAGAGGTTTGGTTTAATATTAGTAATATTCACGTTCCATGCAGTCACGTCACTGGTGATGGCAACATCTTCGACTGGTAAGGCAAGGGCCTTGCTGCAGTGGAGAAGGAGTCAGAAGTGTCAATGCTCAATCACCAGTCAATTACATGTCACAACTGGATGTCCTTAGAAGTTTTATATTCACTCTGGCCTGAACCTCAGGAATGACAGTAGATGGGATTTGGTGATAAGATGAAACTTTATGGGCCAATGAAAATGTCTCTTCCCAGTCAAATACTGAGGTTCGATCCAACAAACTCCATTTTGTCCATATGTTCAGGTTAGCAAAAAAAAAATTTGAGTCCCGATATAGGAAACCATTCTCCACAATGGCAGTCAGAAACTGATAAAACTTTCTCTGGAGACACATCTCATCCCTTAGAATACCTGCAAAAAAGCACAAGTGTTTAGATTCAGTAATAAGCATTAAATTAAGGGGGTTATGATTTTGGCAGCACTGCCGAATTCATACCCCCCCAATGATATCAAGTTTGCTGTTTCAGATAACCATAAAACTCATTCTGGAGACACATCTCATCCTGTAGAATACCTGCAAAAAAGCACAAGTGTTTAGATTCAATAATAAGCGTTTAATATAGGGGGGTATGATTTTGGCAGCACTGCCGAATTCATATTCATACAATGACATCAAGTTTGCTGGGTCAGGGGCCAAATAAACTCATTCTGGAGACACATCT
>NW_024879227.1:48778-59002 GCF_018340385.1 Cyprinus carpio | reverse complement strand
GGAAATACTGCACTTGCAAGCAGTGAAGCATATATTTATTTCCTGAAATCCCAGATAGCATGCAAGTTGCACAACAGTCATATATTCATTTATTGTGATATATGGGCCAGGCCCCTAGTATGACACAATGTTTAAAGCGTGTGCCATCCAGGATGTGGAAGGCCGTCCAGGAGTGTGGAGCTCTTCACAGAGTCCTGTGTGTGGTGTTGTGTGTGTGTGGTGTGTGTGTGTGTGTTTGTGTGCAGGTGGCTTCCGAGTGCTGTATAAATGGCTGGCGGCGTGCCGACGCCGTCTCTCCTGGTGGCCACCATCCTGTGCTTCTGTCTGCGGCGTGCGCTCTTCTGCGGTGCTGAACAACGTCGCTCTGACCTGACCCTCACCATCCTGGAGAACCACTTCTCCACCAACCCTCACCATCCTGGAGAACCACTTCTCCACCATCACCACTGACCACGCCACGCTGACCGACATGTGAGTGAGGAAGAACCCGACAAAATACAGTCAAAGTCACCATAAATTATTGTTTTTTTTTAATAACAGCTGTGTTTCTCTGTGAATATGTGTGTTTAAAAACTGTAATTTTATTTCTGGGAGTGGGCAGATGTAATTGTTCAGCATCATTGTACTCTCAGTCTTCAGTTGTCACATGATCTTCAGAAAGCATTCACTTTATGATGATTTGCCTGCTCAAGAAGAAAACATTTCTGATGGTGAAGTCCAGTTGTCTTTCAAATGCAAAGCCTAAAGCAATTAAACGAGATGACTATAATGTTACTACCATGACTCGTAATAAACACAACACTCACACACACCTGAGCAGTAAAATATGCGGTGCAGGAACCCTCCCCGTCTCTTCCTCAGAGTCCAGCTCATGCAGTATGTGATATACGGCATCGCCTCTCCTTCTTTCTTCTTGTATGGCATCATTCTCTTCTGGCCGAGGGGTTTTACACCAGCAGCGCCGTCAAAGAGCTCCACAGCGACTTCAAGACCACCGTCTGCGGACGCTGCATCAGCGGCATGGTGCGCGTACATCAGCCAGATACAGAACAGAATACAAACACAAATATAGCTAATAATAACTGAAAATAACTTAGAAAATTATTTAAATAAAATGTATTTCAAAATAAAAACAAATAAGAAATGTGTGTGTGTATGTACTGTATATAAATAAAATATATATATTGATGCATTTAAGTCATTAAGAGATCGCAAACTCGAATCGGAATTATTACCTACCAACCTGCTCAGCTGCTTATTTTGGTGTGTATTGAAATCGTGGTTATTGATTAATGATTAACATTGAACTTGATTAATTATTGACTAATGGAAATATGGAAATATTTGAAAACAAACATATAAAAATGTCAAGTTAAATAATGAAAAACTACATACATTACATACACAATTGAATGTTTGGTGTTATATTTGTGTGATATATATATATAAATATATTATTATATATATATATATATTATAATATATTATATTATATTTTTTTATATAATTTTTTTTAAATTAATTATTTTATATATTTAATTATTATAAATTAATTATATTATTTATTATAAATATTTATAATATTTATATTTATTTATAATAAAATAAATTATTTAATTTATTTTTTTATATTAATTATATATTTATTATATAATTATATTTTTTATATATTATTAATATTTTTATTTATATTTATATTATATTAATTATTTTTATATATATAATTAAAAATATATATTTATATATATAATATTTATTTAAATTATAAATTATTATATTATTGTATTTTATTTAATATTTTATATATTATATTATTTATATTATTTTTATATTATATTATATATATTATATTTATATATATATTATTATTATTATTTATATATTATTTAATATTATTTATTATAAATATATTAATATTATAATTATATATATTTTAATATATATATTATATATTATTATATTATATTTATATTTATTTTTATTTTATATTATTATAATATTTATATTATATATTAATTATATAATTATATTTATATATATAATTTTTATTATATTTATATTATATATTATAATTATTTTAATAATATTATTAATTATTATATATATATATTTATATTTATATAATTTATTTTATATAATTTATATTTTATATTATATAATTTTTTATATTTATATATTTAATTAATTATATAATAATTTTATATATATTTTATTATATTTATTTATATATATAATTATTTATATATTATTATTATATATTTATATATATATATTTTATATTATTTATATATATTTATATTATATATATATATTTTATATAATTATATTTAATATATTTTTATATTATTTTATATATATTATATATTAATTATTATATATTTTTATATTTTATATATTATATTTATATTATTATATTATATTATATATATTTATTATTATATTTTATTATATATTTTTATTATATATTATTTTATTTAATTATTTTTTATATATTATTTATATTTTTTATATTTTTATTATATATATTTTTTATATATATTTTATATTATATATATTTATTTATATTATTTTATTTTTTTATTTTATTATATATTTTATTTTATATATATTATTATTTATATTATATTAATTTAATTATATATTATATTATTTATAATATTATATTATATTTTATTATATTAATTTTATATTTTTATATATTATATATATTTTTTTATAATATTATATTTATAATATATTTTTTTTATATATTTATTATATATATATATTTATTATATATATAATTATATTTATATTTATATTAATATATAATTATATATTAATATAATTTTATATATTATATTTATTATTTATTATATATATATATATTATATATATTATATATATTATATTAATTTATATTATTTATTTTATTTATAATTTAATTTTATATATTTATATATTATTATATTTAATTATTAATATTTATTTAATTAATATATATATATATATTATATATTATATTATTTATATTATATTTATTATTATATTATTATATTATTATTATATATATATATATTTTATTATTATTATTATTTTTTATTATTAAATTATTATAATATTATATATATATATATTATTTTTATTATTATTTATATATATAAATATATATTATATTATTTATTATATAATATATTATTTATTTATATATTATATATTTTTATATATAATTTATATATATATTTATATAATTATATATTATTATTATTTTTTATATTATTTATTATATTATATATTTTATAATTTTATTATATATTTTATTTATTTTATATATATTATATTTTTTAAATTATATATAATATATATTATATTTTATTTTTTATATTTATATATTTATTTATTATATTTTATTATATTTTATTTATTTATTTTTTATTATATTATAATATATATTTTTTTTATATATTTATTTTTATTTTTATTAATTTTTATTATTATTTTTTTATTATTTTATTTTTATATTATTTTTATTATATTTATTATTATTTTTATATATTTTATATATTATTTTATATATATATATATATTATATTTATTATATATATATTTTATTATTTATTATATATATTATTATATATTTATTATTTTTATATTATATTTAATTTTATTATATATTATATTTTATTATATTATATTATATTATATTTTTATTTTATTATTATTATTATATATATTTTTATATATATATTTTTTTATTATTATATTATATATATATATATATTATTATATTTTATATATTTATATTTTAATATTTTTATATTTATTATATATATAAATATATTTATTATTATTTATATATATTTAATTATTATTTATTAATTTATATTATATTTTTATTTTTTTATTATATTATATATATTTTTATTATATTATATTATATTTATTATTATATATATATATTATTTTTATTATATTATATAATTTATTTTTTTTTTATATTTATATTTTATTTTATTTTATTTTATTATAATATTTTATATATATATATATAAATTATTATTATATATTTTTATTATATTTTTTATAATTTATTTTATATTTTATATTATATATTATTATATTTTTATAATTATTATATTATTATATTAATTTTTGTGTTTGTTATGATTTTGTATTTTTGTGTGTTGTTTTCGTAAGTTATTGAGTTGTATTTTTCAATTTGGGAAGTTACTGAGTTAATTGTTGTAGTTTTTGGATTATTTTTTTTCTATTTTTCTATTTCTGTTATATTTTTATAATATATTATTATATATTTTATATATATTTATATATTTTATTATTATATAATATTATAATTATTATTTTATAATTATAATTATATTTTATATATTATATTTATATTATATTATATTATTTTTATTATATATATATTATATTTTATATTATTTTTTATTTATATTATTATATATATTTTTATTTTTTATATATATATATTTTATATTTATATTTTTTATTATTTATATATATTATTATTATTTATATTATTTATTATATTTATTATTTTATTATATATTTATATATTTATATATATATATATATATTATATTTTTATTTATATTTTATATTTTTTTATATATATTATTATATTATTTTATATATATATATTATATATATTATATATTTTATTTTATATTTTTATATTATTATTTTTTTATTTATATATATATATATTATATATATTATATTTTTATATTTTTTTATTTATATTATTTTTTTATATATATTATATTATTATATATATATATATTTATATATATTATATATTTATTATTATATATTATATTTATTTTATTATTATATTATTATATTTATATATATATATTTTTTAAATTATATTATATTATATAATATATTTATATATTATTTATTTTATATTAATAATTATATATTTAATATTATATTATATATATTATATATTATTTATTTTATTTATATTATATATTATATATATATATTTTATTATATTTTATTTATTATATATATTTATATTATATATATTATATTATATATTTATATATATTTATTTATTATATTATTATATATTATTTTATATATATTATTAATATATAATATTTTATATTATAATTTTATTTTATTTTATTATATTTTATTTATTTATTATAATATATATTATATATATATATTATATTTATTATTATTTTATATTATATTATATATTTTATATATTTATATTATTATTATTATTTATATTATATTATTTATATTATATTAATTTTTTATATATATATATTTATATTATTTATTATATTTATATATTTAATTATATTTATATATTTTATTTTATTTATATTATTAATATTATATATTTATTATTATTATTATAATATTATTATTATATTATATTATTATATATATTATATATTTATTATTTATATTATTATATATTATTATATTATTTATTATATATATTATTTTATATATTTTTTTTTATATATATTTATATTATATTTATATTTTATATATATTATTATTTTTAGTCAAAAATATTAATTATTATATTATAGTCAAAAATATTAATTATTATATTATATATTATATTATTATTATATATTTATTTTATTATTTATTATATTATATTAATATATTTATATAAATTATATATTTTTTATATTATTTTTTTTTTATATTTTTTATATTTTTATATTATTTTTATTATATATTATATATATATTATTATATTATATATTATTTATTATATATTATATATATATATTTATATATATATATTATTAATTATATTATTTATATTATTTATATTATTATTATATATATTATATTTATTTTATTATTTATATTTTATTATATATATTTTTATATTATTATATTATATATTTTATTATATATTATTATATATTTTATATATATATATTTTATATATTATTTATTTTTATATTTATATTATTATATATATATATTAATATATTTATTATTTATTATTATTATATATATATAATTTTTTTTTTATTTTTATTTTTATATATTATATATTTATATTATATATATTATATAATATATTTATTTTTATATTATTATTATATATATATATTATATATTATATATATATTATATTTTTATATATATTTATATTTATTTATTATTATATTTATTATTTATTATTTTATTATATTTTTTTTTAATTTATTTTTATATTATATTATATTTATTTTTATATTTTATATATATTATTTTTATATTTTATTTTTTTTATATATTTTATTTTAATATTTTATTTTATTTATATATTTATTTTATATAATTTTAATTTTTTTTTTTTGTTTTTGTATTTTTTATTATAACATGACATTTTTAATATAGGTGTGGAATTACTAATTATTATTATTTTTATATATTATTATTATATTTTATATTTATAATATTTTTTATTATTATATATATATATATATATATTATTTTTTATTATATATTTTTTTTTATATATTTTATTTTATTATATAATTTTTTATTTTTTTTTTTATTTATATATTATTTTTATATTATTTTTTATTTATATTATTATATATATTATTATATTTATATTATATATATTTATATTTATTTTATTATTTTATTATTTGTTTATTGTTATTTTTTTTTTTTTATTTTATTTTTTTTTTATTATTATTTTTTTTTTTATATTTTATTTTTTTTTTATTTATATTATATATTATTTATTATTATATTTTATATATATATTATATTATATTTATATATATATTTATTTTTATATATTATATTTATATATATTTTTTTATTATTATTTATTTATATATATTATTTAATATTTATATTATATTATATTTTTTTTTATTATTTTTATATATATATTATATTTTATTATATATTATTATATATTATTTTTTATTTATTTTTATTATATATATATATATATATTTTATTATATTATTTTATTATTTATATTTTAATTTATTTTTATATTATATATTATTTATTTTTTTTATTTTTTTATTATTATTTATATATATATTATTATTTATATATATTTTTTTTTTTTTATATATATATTATATTTTATTTTTTATTTTATTATATTTTTTATTAATTTATTTTATTATATATTTTATTATAATATTTATATTATTTTTATATATTTTATATATATATTATATATTAATTTATTATTATTTTTTATTTTTTATTATATATTATTATTTTATATATATTATTATATATTATATATATTATATTATTTTATATTATTTTTATTTTATTATTTTATTTATTATATATATTTTTATTTTATTTTTATATATATTATATATATATTATTTATTATTTTATATATATTATTTTTATTATTTTTTTATATTTTTTTTTATATATATATTTATATTTTATATATTTATATTTTATTATTTTATTTATATTATATATATATTATTATATATTTTTATTTATTTTATTATATTTTTATATTATATTATATTTTTTTTTTTTTTATTATATATATTATATATATTTTTATTTTTTTTATATATTATATATATATTATTTTAATTTTTTATATTATATATTATATTTTATTTTTATATATTATATTATTTTTTTTATATATATATAATTTTTTTATTTTTTATTTTATTTTTATTTTTTTATATATTTTTTTTATATTATTATATATATTATATTATTATATTTTTTTATTATTATTATATTATATATATTTATTTTATATTATATTATATTTTATATTTTTTTTATATTTTTTTTTTATATTATATTATATTTTTTATTTTATTATTATTTTATTATTATATTTATTATTTTATTTTTTTATATTTTTATTTTTTATTTTTATTATTATATATTTATATATTTATTATTATTTATTATTTTTTTTATTTATTTTTTTTTTTATTATTATTTATATTATTTATTATATATATATATTTTTATTTATTAATTATTTTATATTATTATATTTATATTTTTTATTATATATTTTTTTATTTATTTATTATATATTATTTTTTATTATTATATATTTATATATTTTTATTTTTTTTATATTTATATTATTTATTTTATTATTTATATTTTTTTTTTTTTATTTTTATTATATTATTTATTATATTTTTATTATATATATTTTTTTTATTTATATATTTATTTTTATATTATTTTATTATATTTTTATATTTTATTATATTATTATATTATATTATTATTTTTTATTATTATTTTATATTATTATTATATTTTTTTTTTTTTTTTTATATTTTTTATATATATTTATTTTTATATATTTATATTATTTTTATTTTTATATTATATATATATATATTTTTATTATTTTATATATATTATTTTTATTTTATATTTTATATATATTTTTATTATTTTTTATTTTTATTTTATTATTTTTTTATTATATTATATTTTTTTATTATTTTTATTTATTTATTTTTTATATTTTTTTTATATTTTTTATTATTAAGCAAAATCTCACTTTTCCAGACATTTTCTAATTTTTTTAATGTAGTTTGTTTGTTTGGTATGTTGTATGTGTTTTTTTGTTATGTTTTTTATGTATTTATTATGCTATATTTTTTATTTATTTTTTTATTATATTTTTTTTTTATATTTTTTTTTTTTATTTATATTTATTATATAATATATTTTTTTTATTTTTTATATATTTATATATTATTTTATTTTATATATATTTTTTTATATATATTTTATTTTATTTTATTATATATTTTTTTTTTATATTATTTTTTATTTATATTTTTTATTTTATATATTATATTATTATTTTTATTTATATATATATATTTTTTTTTTTATTTATTATATTATATTTTTTTTTATTTATATATATTATTTATATATATTATTATTTTTTATATTTATTATTATTTATTATTTATATTTTATATTATATTTTTATATTATTTATTATATTTTTTATATATTTTTTATTTTTATATTTTATTTTTTTTTATTTTTTTTATTTATTTTTATTATTTATTATTTTATATATTTATATATATTTATTATTTTTTTATATATTTTTTTTTTATTATTTTATTTTATATTTATTTATATATATATTATATATTTTATATATTTTTATTATTTATTTATTTTTTTATATTATTGATTTTTTTTTATTTTTTTATTTTTTTTTTTTTTATATATATATATATATTTATTTTATTTTTTTTTATTTATTATTTATTTTATTATTATTATTTTATTTTTATATATTATATTTTTTATATTATTTATTTTTATTATTATATTTATGTGTGTGTGTGTGTGTTGTGTGTGTGTGTGTGTTTTTTTATTATTTATTTTTTTTTTATTATTTTTTTTTTTTATTTTTTTATTATATATATATATTTTATTTTTTTTATTTATTATATTATTATTTTATATTTATTTTTATATTTTTTATATTTTTTTTATTTATATTTTTTTTTTTTATATATTATATTTATATATAACTTCCAAAAAAAAAAATTTTTTTTATTTTTTATATTATTATTATTATTTTATTTTATATATATATATATTTTATATTATTTATTTTTTTTTTTAATTATATTATATTTATTATTATTATATTATTTTTTTTTTTATTTTATTTACTTACTGTTTTTATTTTTTAGTTTTTTTTTATTTATTTTATTTTTATTTATTTATTTTATATTTATTTTTATTTTTTTTTTTTTTATATTTTTATTTTTATTTATTTATATTATAAGAGAAGTATTTTTATTTTGTTTATTTTGGAGAAATATTTATTTATATATTTTATATTATTTTTATTTATTATATATATTATTTTATTTATTTATTATATATTATAATTTTTTATTTTTTAATTTATTTTTATTTATATTTTTATTTTTTTTATTTTTTTTTTTTTTTATTTTTTTTATTTATTTTTTTTTTATTTTTATTTTTTTTTTATTTTTTATTTATTTATTTTTTTTATTTTTTTTATATTTTATTTTTTTTTTTTTTATATTATTTATTTTTAATTATTTTTTATTTTATATTATATTTTTTTTATATATTTATTTATTTTATATTTTTTATTATTTTTATTTATTTTATTATATTTATATTTTATATATTATTTTTTATTTTTTATATATTATTTTTTTTATTTTATATATTATTATTATTTTTTTT
>NW_024879227.1:28778-38778 GCF_018340385.1 Cyprinus carpio | reverse complement strand
AAAAAAATATTTACAAATTATTTTGCCCAGACCTTTTTTTTATTTTTACATTTCTGGAAATGTTTTGATGAATTCTGCATGTTTCTGAATGCTTTAAACTCTGGTAATATTCACCAGTGACTCTGGATCTGTTCAATCCTGGGATTCACTGTGAAGCTGACAAACTGCCCAAAACTGATGATTTGATGTCAGAGAATGTTTCTGAATGCTTTAAAGAGAGGTCCTTCAAACCAGCGACTGTATTTTATACAAAAATAAAACAGAATAAAAGACTTCCTGAGGCTCAAGGATGTCGTCTTTTTTAATCAAGGCAACAGCCTTTGTTTATTGTGTGTCATTATTTTCAAGGATTTGGTTAAATTAGTATGTTTCTCAGGTCATTTGTGTGGAATGACAACCACCAACAGCAGAAACATTAACATAAGATATCAAATTTATTCAAGTCAAAGTGTAATACAAATCATTAGTGAATTACAAATAAAAAATATACATTATATAAAAATTTAAAGACCTCCAGAAACCTGTCCAGAGCAGCTGCAGCTCATATTTCAGCTCAATAAAAAATATACATTATATAAGTATTTGATTATATCTTTGATCATGACAAAATGAACAAGTTTTTATGTTTATATATATATAGATTTTATAAATTAATATAAATTGATTAAACTGATTAAATATAATGATATTATGTTTATAGACTACACATTTTAATAGTTTAAGATTCAAATACATTAAAAGTAAATTTACACGACAACAATAGACTGTAATTGCAGTAATCACTAATTAGAATCAACATGAGTTATATATATAGATATATAACAGAGAGAGAGAGATAGATAAATAAATTAATGTAGAATATAGATAAATACATTTAAAAATAATAATAATAGAAAAATGAAAAAATTATCCTAAATGTAAAAATAAATTAAAATAAAATATATAAATATATAAATGGTCTGTTCTCCTGGTGAAATAAGACCTGAACATGTGTTCATGTACCTACTTGATATACTTAAGTAAAACTAAAACTGAAATAAAATTAATAAAAACTATATAGACATATATCAAAAAAATACTACTAAAAAAGAAAAAAAAACTGATTCAAATAAAAAAAAATATGTATATAAAACTCTCTCTGTCATGAAAAATGTCAAAAAGCCAAATTTAAAATAAATACATACATAAAAATAAATGAATGAATAGATAAATAAAATAAAAAAAAATAAAAAAATAAAATTTTTTTTATAAATGTATATAATATATAAATATCTTGAAATGTCTCTGTTCTCATGCCCTGTACCTGCTCCTGCTGTCTGTCCTGCTTCAGCTTCATCATGTTTGTGTGGAGGGGACTGGCCACATCAGCTCCTCCAATCACTGAGCTTCATCATGTTTCATAGGTCACAGGACCCTCTGGATCCTCCCTCTTCTTGGAGCCCCCAGCTTGTTCCTCGGGTGGTCCTCCTGAAAGAAGAGAAGACAGAGAGTCCACAGAGGACGGTGCAGTCCGATGTGAAATTAAAGCACGTCACAGATGATTTTCAGTGCACTTCATATTATCTAATCATGTGTCCCACACGATGTGGGTCAGGCAACATAACAGTACAAGTACGGTCTGGATTCAGACACAAACACCACCCTGAATGGCGAGACTAGTACCCTTGATAGGGTGGGTGTATGACAGGAAAGTAGGGATCAATGGTCAGTTCTTGCACAAAGAATAATTGCCTAACTGTACTGTAGCTGTATTTCTGAAGAAACTGACTCGCATGAAGCGGGCAATTCTTTCCTCCCTGACTTGTGTTATTGTTTTCAACGAATCAGGGTTACTCTATCATTAACATAGCAATTAAAACCATAACAATAAAAAAAAGTTTAAAATTACTTAAAAAAGAAGAGTAAAATAAAACATTAAATGTTAGATTTAAAATATTTAATATGATTTAACTAAAGGAAAAATGAGAAATACTTTGGCCTCGGCAATTAGCGGAAATACGTTTTTTAAGGTGAAGAACTAATAACTAAACACAAGAACCATTGAAAAAAATTAACATAAAATAAGTACTTATAAATGGGGGTCAGGTCAAAAACATACCTAAATAAAAAAATAAAAAATATTATTAAAAAAAGAAATAAACTTTATTTCAGCTAGTATGATTATTTCTTATTTTGGTTTAGTTTATGATGTGAGGTACACTAAAACTTACAAACTCAGACAATTAACTATTGGAGAAAAATAAAACAAAAACTATATTAGACATGTTAATAAAATACATTTATAGTTTAATAAAAATTAATATAAAACACACAAAACAGAATATACTAAAAACTTTAAACTAAACTTAAAATGAGAACAGAAAATATAAAATATAAATATATATAAAATAAACCATCTAGCTGAAATAAAATTGTATTACTTGTAAGTTATAAATAACATTAACCAAAATACAATACATCAAATAAAAGTGAAAATAAGAAATTGCCTTTGTCATCTAGCTGAAAGGGTAGGGGATATGAAATTCATATTAAAATAACTAAAATTGAACAAGAGTAATTACACTTCACGTTGCCAAGACAACATTTTTCTTTTTTTTTTTTCACTAAACTACTAAAACAAAATAAACTAAAACTTAAAAACTATATAAAAACTAGATATTAAAAAAGTAATAAAAATGGCAAAGGCACAAGAAAATGACTTGAACAAAACTCACAAACTAAAGTTAAAATGGAAACAGAAAATATAGACAATAAAATCTAATTCATTGAACACTAGAGTTCCAACAGGTTTGGGGTTGGGATAATGATTTTTTCTACTGTTTTTTGAAAGAAGTCTCTTCTGCTCACGGTCTGAGCTGGGCATTTATTCATTGATCACAAATAACAGTAAAAAATTGTGAATTATATAGTTATTATTTAAAATATCTGTTGTCATGTGTGAATCGTCTGTTAACCTGTAATTTATTTTTGTGATCACACCGTCAGGGCTGTATTTTCCAGCACATGCAGACTCCAGTCTTCATGTCAGCATGCTCTTCAAAATCATTGCTAATATATTGTCTGCTTGCTCAAGAAACATGTCTGATTAATTATCAGATGCTTGAACACAGTCGTGCTGCAACAATATTTTTGTGGAAACCGTTGGCTATATTTTATTTTTTCAGGATTCACATATGAATAATCGAGTTCAAAAGAACACAGGCATTTATTTAAAATCAATATTTTGTTACATTATAAATGCCTTTACTGTCACTTTTGAGCAATTTAACGCATCCTTGATGATTAGAAGTATTTTAAAAAATATAAATAGAGTTCAGATAGTAGAAATGAGTGTGTGCGTGGCCCGGGGTCGGTGAGGTCTGTGGACTGTGACATCAAACCAACAGAATTAAAACAGAGATCTAATACAAAGTTAATTTAAATTAAATTAAAATTTAATGTTTTATCGTGCATGTTTTTATATGTACACGTCATGTTTCCCTTAAGATCATGGCTTTAGACTAGCCTTCATGATTCTTTCCTCCCCGTACTCGTGAGTACGAGAGGGGTTCATAACAGAAAAGATTCACCGTAGCAATGAATTGATTCATGGTTCCAAGTGAAATCGCTATTCAAACTGTCCATATTATGAATCAATTTAAATCGTCTGATCATAGCTATGATTTTCGTCAACAGACCATTGCGATTTCATTTACCAAAATTTAACAATAATCAGCCTCAAACTATTAAACATAAGGGGGGAAACTCTATTATTAGCTGCTGGAGTGATTAAAAGTGAAAATGTGAAAGTGGAATGAAAAAAGTGCTTATTCAGCAGTTTATAATTATATCTTGTTGCAACAGCTTAAGTAAATGTTTTTGTTTTTGTTTTTTTTTTTTTTTTTTTTTTTTTTTTTTTTTTTTTGGGTTTTTGTTTTTATTTCCGGGAGTTTTAAGTATTTCAACTTATGCAAGTTTTCTATTGGGTTACATGAATACGAAGCTTCTGTTAAAACCTCTGCAGTCTAAAAAAAAAATGGCTTTTTTGTTGAACGCTGAACCAGTTTTGGGTCTATTCACAGATCCATTATACGCGATGCGGAAATCACTCCCGAACGACTTAGGTTCGTGGCGAGCCCATTAAAGAGCGTTTCACAATACGAAGCGTGCAAGAAAATCGACCCATCATACAGAACAAGCAGGTAGCTGATAGATAATAATAGAGAAGAGTGATGCAGCGGACAGCTGCAAGTAATAGATAAGCTCTGGTCTCAAAGGTTATGTTGACTTTATTAATATAATAATGATGTAATTCTGATCTGAGGAACTGTCTGACCTTCAGCGCGTGCAGAGCCCCGCGGCTCCTGAGGGAGTCTGACAGAGCTTCTGTCGCATCTCATCCCATAGACAAACTCTGCTCTTTACTCACAGAGCACGATCGTTCGTGCTGATCGATCGATCGATATTCGCAGCGTTAATCGATCAGAGACGCGCATGCACGCGCCGCGGTCCGCTCCTTTAGCAGCGCGCGCCGCAGCGCTTTAAAAATCCCAACCAACTGTGTCGATCCGTCCTAATGACGTAACACTCCTCTCAGCTCTCTCATTGGCTGTTGTGTGTCAGCTGGGTCAACCCACCGGAATTGGCTGTTGTGTTAGGAGCGCGGCCTGATGCTCCCAGGCTCCGTCGGCTCTAATGTCGTGTTTATTGAGTTCCATTTCCACAATATTCGCTTTTGCGACTTACATTATTATAATTTGTTGAAAACGAGTATTTGTTTAGATGTATATTTTCCGGGGGAAAAAAGCGCCGAGCTACGTCATAACCGCGGGGGGAGATTGGTTACATGCTCCTGCCGTGTTTATGATAGTAATTCATAACTGACCGGCTCTATCTCTGAGATTACGATTCGGGGTTTTTTACTTCTTTCTGGTGGGCTCATGATACCCCGTGTTTGAAGCTGAGTTTTCTTCCCTCCGAAAGACCGAAGCGAAGGTGAGTCTGATGATGATTGCTGAAGAATGAAGAACATTACAGTTCACATGCCTGCGCTGATGCGGACTGGGTTTGTTGTGTGTGTGTGTGTGTGTGTGTGTGTGTTTTGGGTGTGTTGTTATTCTGTTTGTCGGTATGTGTCGTTGTTGTGGTGTGTTGACAGGAGGACCACAGACATCTGAACCATTCATCGCTGCATGCTGCTCTGTATCTGGTGGTGGAACAGGTGGCCAGTCCAGCAAGCATGTACCTTAAGACCGTGGACAAATCAACGAGTGGTTCGTGTCCGCGCTCGTCACTGCTTGCGGGCCATATCACCATCAAACACACATACAACAGCCAATAAATCAGGCGCTTTAGTCCCATTTGAATGTTTGTAGACATTAAGATTTTATGTAATTAGTATATACTTACTTTTAAATTTTGTTAAGGACAGTGTTAATTAAAGAAATGAAAACGTTTGCCTTGGTGACTTTTTTTTTTTTTTTGCTGAGTAAAACCAAAAAAAAAAAAAAAATTAAACTATAAAACTGAGACAAAGTTTTAGTAATTCTCTTGCATGTTAAGTAAACGAAAAAACAAATTAAAAATTGAAAAATATAATTCCCATTATTTTAATTCTATTAACTATAATAACTCTGATTTTCTGTAAATGTTTTTAACGTCTATAAAACAAAAATGCCGAGGAAAGTCTGGGCGGGATAACTCTTAAGTTAAACTGAAAAAAAAAAAAGGTAAAACGGAAAAATTTATATTTTCTCAATTAAGTTTCATTTCTAAATTATACTAACTCTGATTTCCTCTGTACATATTTGGGTAACGATAAAACTGAGAAAAATTTTAGGAAAGCCTGTCTTTGCAATTTTAATTCAAAGTGAAAATATATAAAAATTGAAAAATCCTATTGTCTACATTAATTTTAATTTTAGGTTACTATATAATAACTCTGATGTGCTGTAAATATTGTGTACTTTTATAAAACAGAAAATGTCTAGGAAAATTCTGGCTTGACATTTTAATTAAACTGAAAACTTATTAACACAAAACATATATATTTCAATTATTTAATTAACTATAAGACTCTGATTTCTGTAAATAGTTTTTAACTCTATAAAACGGAGAAGCTAGAAATTTTGCTTTACAATTTTTTATACAGTTATACAATGGTATTTCACCCATTTTATATGTATATTGGGCAATTTTGGTATAACAGGTATCCCTGCTCGTTCGCGATAGCCATCCAGATATTATTATTCAGCTGAATCAATTTTGACACTAACCGTACAAGACTCCCCATAAAGAACAGATCCGTTTAATTCAGATTCCTTAACTTTCCCTGCATACATTGAGATTCATATGCTCCATGACGTCCGGCAAGAGGACGGAATCAAAAACTTTTTTAAAGATGTTTATGATCTGTACATCAAGGTAAAGCACATATTAATCTGTAGTGATATTTCAGTACCGTACGAATGCCTGCATTTAAATTTGAAAAAATTTTGTGTGTTTTTACCCAGTTTTTCCATGAAATCCCTTCTACAAGCCAACGCACCGATTCGCTCCACAAGCTTTCGAGAGGGAAAATGCAGTTCTTGGGAAGAAGCATCTGCTCAGTTGATTCATTTTGTACATGTACTCTTGTTTTTGCATTCTTGTCATGCAGAAATATACAGGCGTGTTGATTGTACTGTCAGATACATATTTTAACGTTTCAGTTGTTTACGTTCACATTCTCACCTGCTGCTGTACGACAGATGTGTCTGAATAAAGATGTTTAAAGCATCACAAAAGCAATGCATTCTGCACAAATTACACACTAAACCTTTAAAATACAACATCTATAACCTGTGGTCAACTGCATGATGATTGTGTACATTACCGTCGTCCAGTAATAACCTTGAAACAATTAAACAATCTCATCAAGTATGTTCAACACTTTTTTAATTTCAATTTAACAATCTACTATATTGAATCTTAGTCTTCTTTTCAAGTACGAGCTTAACCCTTCACCTCATCCATATTTTAGTTTAAGTACTGTGTATATATTTGGCACTCTCTAATAATTATGTTAATATTATATATTAGAAATGATCACATAGGTATGAACGCCCCCCCCCCCGCAAAGTTAACACAGTATAGGGAAAAAAAAATACAAAAAGCCCCCCGTGAGAAAAAAAAAAACTGCATGCTTGTTTTTCCCGGAAAAATATTAAAAAATCCTTAAAAGAATGCATTTTCTTTTAAAAAAAACAACATGTGATAGAACCCCCCCTTTTACAAAACAAATATATATATTAAATTTTTTTTTTTTTTTTTTTTTTTACTTAAAATGAAAAGAATATTGCCTATAGGGGTTTTGACAAATAAAATTCAAAAATGTTTTGTGGGAAAATAAGTGCTAGCTACCGCTGCCTTCTCAAAAAAACCCTCGTTTTTAAAGGACGGGTTTTGATTTTTAATGAAAAAAAAGGATGGTTTTTTTATTTTTTTGCATTTGCTCTTCACTTTTTTAACTGCCTGCAAGAAAAATTAAAACCTCTAGCAGAACCCCCCAAATCCCTAAGAACACACAACCCCACCCAAAAACCCCCACAACACCACAACATTTATATATAAAACCCTCTGAATGACAGAACATTTTTAAAATTTAAAAGTTCATTCAATACAAAAAACCCCCCCAATGAAAACCCAGTGGGTTTTGGAGGAAAATGATGATCCCAGTAAAATGCATGTCAAATAAAAACGCAGACGCTTCACTAATGGGGGGTGTTTGGTCTGTTAAAAAGAAAGCGTGCTGCTGCGAGGGTTTTGGAGGTAACGGTTTTTCTGTTGGAACAAAGTCGTGTCCCTCCTCCAAAGCCCCAAATCTTTGACGGCTTCCTCGAATGCAGCCGCGACGTTGGTGGCTCTTTTGGGGTGGGGCCGAAATCCCCGGGTTCCTCCCCCTCTCCCCGCACCCATCCGCACCTCGCGCTGGGGCACCTGCCTCCCGTCCGCCACCTGTTTCCCCCCAAAAAGAAAGGGAAGCCGTCGGGCTCCTTTGGTCGGGTTGTAATAACTCTTTTTTCCAGTGTGAGGTAGAAGCCTGGCGCGTCCCCGCGAAGGTCAGCAGCAGCAGTCGGGGGCCCCGGGGTTTTTGAAGGGTTTTCCGCAAGCTGCGGGGGTCGCTCCTACCCGCCGTGTCCCAGATCGCCCGTGACCTGCGGCCGGGGCCCCACCGGGGTTTATTGGAACCCACGCCGAGGTGTGAAAAGGGGTGGGCGCGAATTGGTTTGGCGTACGGGTTTATGAGCGAGCTCTTTCCCATCCAACCGTCGCCCAGGAGGATGACTTTAAAAAAGAGAGAGGGTGACATGGGGTTTTGTTCCTGCCTGTGAACGGAAGTTTAGGGGGAAATTTTTTTCACATTCTTTCATTTCTGAAATAAGTCACGGGTTCTCCAAAATAATTGGAAGTCTTTTTGGGGCCCCAAAGCGTTTTCCCCTTTTATTTAATAAAAATCAGAGAAATTTTGAAAAATTATTACAATTTAAAATAGTCATTTTTTTGTTTGAAAATAGTTTAAAAGGGAATTTATTTTTGTGATGGCAGCGTATTTTCAGCATCATTACTCCCGTCTTCAGGTCCCCTGATCTTCAGAAAAATTCATCTAATATGAGATTTTATGCTCAATAAGAAACAGATTATGATTATGAAGTTTAAAGAAAAGTGACACCCATACTCAGAATTCGTGCTCTGCATTTAACCCATCCGAAGTGCACACACACAGAGCAGTGAACACACACACACACTGTGAACACACACCGGAGCAGTGGGCAGCCATTTTATGCTGCGGCGGGCCGGGGAGCAGTTGGGGGTTCGATGCCTTGCTCAAGGGCACCTAAGTCGTGGTATTGAAGGTGGAGAGAGAGAACTGTACATGCACTCCCCCCACCCACAATTCCTGCCGGCCCGAGACTCGAACTCACAACACCTTCGATTGGGAGTCCGATCTCTAACCATTAGGCCGCCCCTTTCCACATTTCTGATTATTCTCAGTGTTAAAAAACAGTTTTGGGCCTGCCAAATTTTGTGGAAACTGTGATGCATTTTATTTTTTAGGATTCACAGTGAACAGAAAGTTTCAAAAAAAAGAACAGCATTTATTTGTAATAGAAATCTTTATAACATTATAAAAGCCTTTACTGTCACTTTTGCTCAATTTAAAGCATCCTTGGTGATGAATAAAAATATAATTTTTATTTTTTGTAATCATACAGTCCCTAACCTTTGAATAAAAATATAATTTCCCCCAAAAATATTGTGCGCACAACTGTTTTCAACACTGAAATAACAGAAATGTTTCTTTGAGCAGTAAATAATCATTATTAGAAGATTTCTGAAGATCAGTGACAATGAAGAAAGGGAGGTGAGTAATGGATGCGAAATTCCAGCTGGGGCAATCACCCGAAATAAATAATATTTTAACCACATATTCACACAGAAAATTCGTTTATATTAAAATTCAATAAAATTGAAAATTTTTTTTTTTGGTTTAATAAAAAAACAAAACAAAAAGCATTTTTGGGGGTTTAGCGTTTATGCAAAGTGAGTTTCTGCAACATTTAGCGGAAAAAAGAGGGGAGAAATGAGCTTACCTTTACCTGCATCACGTTAATTATCATTCAAAATCTAGAACAAATAAACAAAAAAAAAACACTCTGTGCTAAATATGAAAAATTATCCCACAAAAAATACGAGACCAGTCAAAATTAAAATTTGCGGGAATTTGCGACTTTAAAATTTTGTAATGTGTTTGGGGTCGCATAAATTATTGCGTATTAATGGAAATTTACAGTTTTTTATGCTGGGAAATGGGGTTGTGTTAAAGAAAAAAACTTCACAATAGAGCACATTATATCTGTTATATTTTTTTTGTAATTTGGGGAAACATAACGAACAAAGGAAATTCCCAGCTTATAAAATATAGCATAAGGGAAAACAATATATAAAATACAACCAATATACTCAGGTATTTAAAAATTTT
>NW_024879227.1:878-27778 GCF_018340385.1 Cyprinus carpio | reverse complement strand
TTTTGGAGTTCACGCCCCATTTTGGAATCTCCGGCCATGCAGTTATAGCTACTTCGGTGGGAGCGCTAGTGGGGATTCACGTGCCGGTAAAACCCAGGAGAGCAGTGTCGCACGCTAGAGCTAGCACTCTTGAGAGCTTGCTCTGCTTTGTTGACACAGCAGCAGCATTTTTTGACAAAACAACGGCCTAGGTCGCAAAACGAGAGAAACTGAAACTTAAGTATCGATATTTTCACGTTGGTATCGATGCCGATAACGTTCGATATCAGTATCGATGATCGGCTGGATCTGCCCCACCTCTACTGTATATTAGTATAAGCTTGTTGTAAGAGCCTACTTGTGATGAACTTCGATTTTTCATGTGGCTTTTACTTGTACCACCTGCATTATTATGGTGGTTGTCAGTGTATGTTAAAGGTACAAAACAGATTTTAGTATCAGTGTGCATTGTTGACAGTGCTGGGAAGGTTACTTTGGAAATGTAATAGGTTACAGATTACAAGTTACCTTTTTTAAAATGTAATAGTAGTGTAACTTTTTCAATTACTTTATTAAAGTGATGTAACTGATTAATTTTGATTACTTTTTGATTACTTTTATAAATTTCATTAACATTAATTAATTAATTATTCCATAAACTGTTAATCATTTTCAAACATTTACACCACGCAGGGTTAACCTCACAGTAGTGCTCAACACTGTCAGACTTTCACAATCCTTCATCACTTGAATTAAGATGATCAAATTTTAACACATCCACCACAAAATCAGACTTTAGTACTGCCTTTTACTTTGAGATCGATCTGAAATTAAATGCAGATTTAACATTTAAGAAATTGTTTATTGATACTGTTTTTAAAACGAAATTTTGTATAACTACAGGAAACACTGCATCTAACAATGGTTTGGGGAAAAATAGTTAATTAAAAAATAATAATAAATAAATGCATATACATCAACTCAGATACGGTTATCTAATAAGCATAAAGGACGTCCTGTGTAACTAAACTCCTGAAACATTAGTGTATTTTGAAACATTGCTGCCTCGTTTTGTATATGATATGACGATAGTTTTTTTGTTTTTCTCAAAATAATCAAGGGATGCTCATGAAGTGACTCCGAGCAGTTCTAGAGATGATGATGTTTTGTGTGTTCGTACATTTAAACACTGCTAGGCTTCAGTTGGCCTTTGTGTAGTATTTAAACCGCATGTCTGTGCCATTAATTTCCATGAGGAGCCAACTGAGAAAAAAATTTCAGACCGGGAAATCTCAAAACTCATACAAAAAAATTCTGAAACATGTACAACCCCTATTTTTTTGTATGGACCCTCACATAAAAAAAGTTTAAATCCTTAGGTTGGGGACATGCAAAATATTAAAAGTTCTCTCCTGAACTGCATCTTCACTTCTATTTTTCTTTTCAGTCTCTTTATTTTTGGCCTGATCTCTCTAATGACTTTAATACTCAAGATTTAACAAAACTATAATTTACTAAATTGCCTACATGTCAAAATTAGTACATAATTAGTACATCACTACAATATCTTTATAGAAGAAAACTCCTAATACTGAAACATGAGTCATGTTTTTTCCCTTACAAAAATCAACCATGCTTTTATTTTTTTTATTTTATATATAATAATATATATATATATGAATATATATATATATATAATATATATATATATATATGATATAATATATATATATATAGATACACACACATATATAGAAGCTACATATATATATATCACATATATATATACATCATATATATTATAATACATATATATATAAGACATATATATACATATATATACATATACATACATATATACATATATACATATATACATATTACATATATATACATATATATACATCTATATACATTATCATACATATATATACATATATATACATATATATACATTATATATACATATACATATATATACAGTACATATACATAACCTATACATATACATACATATATATATCTTATCGGTTGTATTATCGTATACATATATATACATATATCTACATAGGTATACATACATACATATATATAAATACAAACCAAAAAAAAAAAAAAAATAAAACAACAAAAAAAAAATCAAAAAAAAAAAAATATACACCATAAAAAAAAAAAAAAAACAAACAAATACAAATAAAAAAATAAAAAATATATTAAAAAAAAAAAAAACAAAAACAAAATAAAAAAAAAAAAATAAAAAAAAAAAAAAAAACAAAAAAAATAAAAAAAAACAAAAAAAAAAAAAAAAAAATTTAACAAAAAAAAAATTCACCACCACAACAAAAAAAAAAAAAAAATAAAAAAACAAAAAAAAAAAAAAAACAACACATAACAAAAAATAAACAAAAAAAAAAAAAAAAAAAAACAAAAAACAAAAAAAACTAAATAATAACAAAAACAAAAAATAAAAAAAAAAAAAAAAAAAAAAAAAAAAAAAAATAAACATTTATTAAACAAAAAAAAAAATTATAAATAAAAAAAATAAAAAAAAAAAAATAAAAATTAACAAAAAAAAAATTAAAAAAAAAAAAAAAAAAAAAAAAACAAAATAAAAAAAAAAAAAATTAAAAAGAAAAAAAAAAAAAAAAAAAAAAAAAAACAAACAAATAAAAAAAACAAAAAAAAAAAAAAAAAAATTAAAAAATGCAAAAAAATTGTAAAAAAATAAAAATTAAAAAACTCAACGATGTTACGAACACAATGCAGAAGCAGACTGCCAGCAACAACTCTGTGGTGCACCTGTAGTACAATCCTCTGAACCCCACACACAAAAAAAAAGAAGCGGAGACACCTGACGGACAACGGCTGAAAGGCGCTGAATTGAAGCGCCCAAAAAATGTGTAATACCACTTTCATGGACGGGAAGCCGACTGGACGAACACACTTACCGGAGAGAAATGGCTTCGGCTAGCGATGTCCCCGGTAAATGAAGTCACGCCGGGTGCTGAAAAACAGGGTGTCAGATTACGTAGGGTAAAGCTAACCTTTAACTTAACTAGACTATGAAGTTTGCTCGCGCTAACGTTAGATTTATGAAGTCGGTTTATGAACACATTGTAAGTCAGTAACGAGCAGTTAACGAAGTACAACGAATTTTCCATGATTTACCATTGTCCACATAGTTATTTCCTGATTTATGGTACCAAAATATAATATGGTACATAACAATAGCTCTCAATTATTCGTGTAAATTACAGAGATTGCAGGTGACAGCAGGCCAGTTAGCTACATTTCTCATTCAGATAGTGACCTAAGTTTTAACATTACAGTTAAGAGTGTGTATAGAGTTTTGTTTTTAATGCATCTCTCTCTCCCACACACACTGTTCTAAGTATGGGTCCCATCATATATTCTTTCAATGATGTATTTTAAGTAAAAATGTAAAAATGTTTAATTATTTCCACAGATGTATCGATGACCGCCAGTGATTGCAGTGGACAAATGTGAGGGTGATCACATCCACATGCCCCTGATCTTGCCTGAAAGTCAACAGAAGTACCTGCTGTAATAGTTATTTTTTATGAACCTGTAACAATCTCACCTGACATTACCTGCTGTGCCTAGGTTTTTTTATTTTTTATCTTAGTTTGATCATTGTTCTATCTCTAAACCCTGATTTGAAGGAATAAGTAAGTGTCAAGTTTGCAAAGATAATTCCAACTTCCGTTGATTCAACATAATGAAATTAAACGGTGGGTTTTTACAGGATGGTCAATAGAAAAGTGTCTTCGATTGCTTCCTGAAAACAACAAACATGATCATCCAAATCACAAATGATTTTATACAACTTATCAAATAAATTATCATTTTCTAAAACACAAATCACAGCCTGTCTCTTGTTTAACACAACTGATTTAAAAAAACTTATTTAAAATAATAGTTCCAGGAGTCTTCACCCACACCCTTACATCCCACCCCAATTAACCAATATCCTGATCCTTAACCCTAATATTCTCATTCCTGCGTACTTACAAAGCTGCAAGGATCTTGTGGAAAACAGCAGGTGGCCTGCCTGAAACTTATCTGAACACGAGGAAGCTCCATCATACTTAAAATAAAAGGTTTTTAGTCTAGTACAGGTCTTGGCACAGAAATTGCTCATTGTATGGACATGTAGCAGAACTTGCTGTGATGGAACCCAGATGAGCAGCTTACAGGCCCTCAGCCCTGTATAGAAACATGGCAAACTTAAAAATACATTTCAAACAAGTTCATAGTAGGTCTATGTCAGAATCTTCATATTATTACACTTGACTTTACATTGAGATACATTGATAGACTTAATGTTTACACTCAGTGTACACCTACAAAAATCTTAACTTACCTTACATTTGAGCATATACACTAGTGCAGAATTACTAGGCAAGTTGATTTTCTGAGCATTTTTTTTTGGTATAATTTTACCAATTCCAAACGCACATCAATCTTAAAAACTAACTATTAAGTTTGTATTTAAACTGTTAGAAGTGATATATAATCTTTTCTGGCTCATTTATCTGGTAAAAGAAAATATGCCTAATCTATAATGCACACCTGAATATAAGGCGTTTTTCACTTTCAAGGTTCATGCCTCCTGCTTTGCTAATGTGTAATTTTATAAATGTTCACTCACCTTACTCCAATGTACAATTAAGTTATTAGACAAACTACTTAGTCTGGATGATGGTCAAAGTCAGCAGCTGTGTGGGTGTGTATGGTCACAAACACGTTTAATATACTTTTTAAAACATTTATAACTTAAGTGACACAAAAAAAAAAAACTAACCAGCACTCATGCTGAGAGGTTTATGATGCTCGACTGGCTGGGTTGCACGTTCGTCTAAAACGTTTTAACATTACACGTTAACAGCGACGACTGGATGGGGACAATGTGAAACGACCATTGATAGTCTTAAGAAATAAAAATTTCATCGTGCTTTCAATTTATAACATTTACGGTATTAACGTTCTTTGTCATTTCGCAACAGTTATAGCAAGCTATAAACAATCGTACAACTAACTGAACTAGTTACGGACGTGCCGTAGCAGGTTAGCGGGAAGTCGGATAAAAAAACAAAAAAAAACGAAGTATTTAACACAAAAAAAAACAAATTAAAAAAAATAAAAAAAAACAAAAAAACAACAAAAATATAAAAAAAAAACACAAAAAAATAAAAAAAAACAAAAAAAAAACAAAAACAAAAAACACAAAAACAAAAAAACAACAAGAAATTACATAAAAAAAGACAAGCTTAAAAAAAAAGTCAAAAAAACAAAAAAAAACAAAAGAAAAATAAAACAAAAACAAAAAAAAAACTTAAAAACTGCAGTTGAGAAACTCAAACTCTTCTGTCTGGAGGACAAACAGCCGGTGTGTTTAGTGTGCAGAGATTCACAGAAACACGCCAGTCACACAGTCAGACCCATCAGTGAAGTTGTTCCTTCACATAAGGTAGGACAAATGTCTTGTTTTATATGTAAAGAAAAGAATCTTAAGTTATCTTATTACACGGCTCTGTGGAATACTTTATTCTGATTGGTCAGTCGCGACATCCGAGGTATGTTATGTAAGGGATAATGTACATCCAGCCGGTTGTTCTCACAGAATAAACTCCGACAGGGTGTTCAGGACCCCGACGCGAAGCGGTAGTCCGCTTATTACATGGCTACTTGCCACATAAGTAAATAATTAGTTGCAAAATATTGAAAATAAATAAATAACGCAAAATGCTTCCGTGAAGACAGCAGTTGGGGCAAATTCAAACTAAACAGGCATTTAAGGGAAACGGTGCAGTCAAACCACGTATTACACAACATTTCACCACAATATAATTAAGGCAATAAAATAATTAAGACGAAAATGTTTTAAAACCTTACCAGTTTGTTAGTTCTTTCATAATCTATTACAGCATACAAAACAATCGTAGCAAAATGGCAACAGCTGGGTTTGTATGAAGCGAGGAGCGATGAGTCCGCCATAGGCCCCAGATCACAGACCAACATTTAATCCAAGCGTTAATGCAACATTGATTCCAAATTATCATGAATCAATTTTATCATTTAACATTGATTTTTCGTCAGGGTTGCACCCTCAAATAATGTTATTTCATGATGAAAATTGGATCAAGATGGTCATAAAAATCAACATTTCTTCAACTTAAACTAAACCACTTATTTAACATTGAATCTACATGGAAATATGATCAGACCAATCTCGATTTTTACTCTTTTCAATTAGAGAACATGCAGGATTGCAATTAATATGGTTTTTTGAATCAAAAGGTCACTCAAAGTAAACAACATCCTTCAGTTTTCATTCAGATTTTTATTTTTGCTTCAGTTCAATTTAAACAAACTATTTGAACAGGAAAATAGTAGCATCACATTTTAAGTAAAACATGTGATTCTTTTTATTTATAAAACAAAACAAAAACAAACAAACAAACTTTGTGGTGCCCTCAATACCATACGGGCCTTGATTCACAGACAGGGCTGAGCTTTTAATAAAGGATTAGGCCTTAGTAAAATTAGGATATTTAAAGTTTTTTTTATAAAAATGCCTTAGGAAAAACACATTACTGGTGTGCATCTTGAGACAAAACAATGACACTGACATATTTTAAGATCTGTCAGAGAAAAGTTATTTTCCCTCAGTTAAGACTGCTCAAACGTGCATTTTAGTCTGGGACTAGGCTTAAGCCTTGTCTGTGAAACTGGGAGACAGAGCTTAAAAATACAACACAGGCACATAATATGATAAAATGGATGACAAAGTGACTTAATTACATGGAATAATTCATTCTGAATTTAAGCAAATTCCAGGAGAAAGAAAGTGTGACGCGACATACAGCCAAGTATGGTGACCCATATTCAGAATTCATGCTCTGCATTTAACCCATCCAAAGTGCACACACACAGCAGTGAACACACACACACCGTGAACACACACCCGGAGCAGTGGGTATCATTTATGCTGCGGGCGCCGGGGAGCAGTTGGAGGTTCGGTGCCTTGCTCAAGGTGCCTCAGTCCTGGTGTTGCCAGCCCGAGACTCGAACCCACAACCTTAGGGTTAGGAGTCAAACTCTCTCTAACCATTAGGCCACGACTTCCCCAGATCTGGTAAAACTGGACAATATATAACAAACTGCATCTGTAAAATGGAAGTAAATGCAAATGGAAACTCACCAACAAAGGCAGAAACACCGAAGTACTACAGACTTTGACATATTATCAGAGTTTGCTGTTCTGGACTTGAAGCTACTTTTCTGATTCAAAAAGGATGTCCTTACTCCTCATTAAACGGATAGTCTGACCAGGGCTTTCTTCCACCACAAGGCAATGCCCCCAAGCTGTTCAGGGGCCTGTAAACGCTAATACAACCTGTAAAAGCTAATAACACAGGAGGCTCATCCGGAGTAAGCAGCAGTCGGCTCTGTACTCTTCTTGCTTGAAACTATTTTTGTTCTTGGTGGAAGCTTTTCTTTGCGTTTGTTTAGCTAATAAAATATTAAAACTTCGATTTAAAAATGGTGTACAATTGTTTAATTTTGTCATCCTGGTATCGCGGACTCATACAAAACCAGCTGCTGCCATTTTTGCTACGATTGTTTTGTACGCTGTAATGGATTATGAGAGAACTAACAAACTGGTAAAGTTTTAAAATATTTTCGTCTTAATTATTTTATTGCCTTAATTTATTTTGTGGTGAAATGTTGTGTAATACCTTGGTTTGACTGCACCGTTTCCCTTAAATGTCTGGTTTAGTTTGAATTTGCCGCTTGCTCGCAACTGCTGTCTTCACGGGAAGCTTTGCGTTCAAGTATTTCAACTCAAATCAATATTTTGCGTCTAATTATTTACTTATGTGGCAAGTAGCCATGTAATAAGCGGGCTACTTCCGCTTTGCGTCGGGGTCCTGATCACCCTGTCGGAGTTTATTCTGCGAGAACAACCGGCTGGATGTACATTATCCCTTAACACAGATATCATCATATTTATGCACTAAATATTTCTCTCTGCCATTTTACTCAACATCATATGAGTAAAATGGCTGTGAAAAAGTATTTGCCCCATAATTTCTACTGTTTTTGTGTACACTAAATAGTGTCATACTGAAGTGTAGTCACTGGGTAAGACCTTTGATCCAACTTCATGCTTTTGACAAAGTTCGATTTAAAGCATATTTCGTGTTTACTCAGATTGCTTTTTAGCTGTAAGTTAGGTTTTAATTTCTGAATCAATTTAGTATGAAATACATACACACAAAACAACAACAACAAGAAATCATACTTTTTCACAGCATAATCACTGTATGATCACTGTATTCTCTCGCTCTTTCCTTCACGTAATCTGGTGTTTTGTAATATATTTTTATTTTGTTCAATCCTAGGAGGAGCTCAATACAGCACTGAAGTCCTTACAGAAAGAAACTTAAAAAGAGAGAAAAAAAGAAAGGAGAGTTTGAGAAAACAGTTCAACACATCGAGTGAGGAAAACAGAGGATCAAGAGTCCCTTTTCAGTAGAGGTGGAAAGTAACTAATTTTACAAATTCTTTCGATTGCACAGTACTTCACTTCATTTTTACATTTTTTCTACTTTGAAAGTATAATGAAATTGTGGTTACTTTTCACTTTTTTCTTTCTACTTGAGAAAATATAAAACAAAAGAAGTATTCAATTTCGCTACATTTATTTTTCACCAAAAATTACAAAGTACAAAAAAAAAAAAAAAAAAAGAGACAGCGAGCCGGTTGTTTGATTGGCACTTTCAAACTGCTGGTGTGGAGGCCCTGCGCTTCAGCCATTAACAGACAGGTCTGACTCGGGTTGCAAACCAATCAAAACTTCCAGTTCAGCTGCGGGGGCGGGGCCGTTCAAACCGAGCTTTGCTTTGACTGTAAATCAAACGGCATTGTCGTTTTGAATCAGCATAGCATTTTCAGTATTTTTAGTGAATGTGAGCTATTTTGTCAGCTCCTGGAATGGGTCATACCATTCATATTACACAGCATTAGTAGGTAAATAGAAACTCGGTTATAGAAGCGACGCAAGTTATTGCATGGATGGAGCAAGAACTATGTAAGTGTCTAAAATACATGCACACGAGATGAATGGTAAAAATCGCCCTCTTTAACAGTGTAGTTAAACTAAATGTACGAAGTAAAATAACCTCAAACATTAACAACAACATTGAAATAAGAGTGCATGTCTTTTACCTGCATCTGGCTGATAGATTAACTCATTGATTTATCTGTCAATCAGATGCATTTTAAATCACTTTTTCTGTGTGCATTGGATGTGTGTGCACATGGGCGAAAAAAAAGGTAGTGTACATATGACCAGATGATTTATTCATATGCAAAACAAAGACGAGTTGAACATGCAGTGTTTTCATCATTACTCGAAGCCGGAGGGCAAGGGTTGCCAGGTTTTCAGCAACAAAACCCGCCCAATTGCTACTCAAACCACTACCCATGTGACTATCGCATTTTGAGGGGGCACCCCCCGTTAAAATCACGTTCCGGGGGGTAAAATACACGTTTTTGACGGGTTCCCCTGGTAATATCGCACTCAGGGGCTAAATATCACATGTTATCGGGGGTCGTTCGCATCGAGAGTAGCCCAATTCTGCGGGAAAACCGCGGACATCTGTCAACACTGTGGAGGGCGCTCTCACTTAGCACGGCCCAGTCGACGTAGATGGAGCAGGGGTGCCGCCAGAAATTCTGGGCCCTATGGAAAACAAAATTTCTGGGCCCCCTACCATTGTTACAGATAAAATTTACACCTATAAATCAAGTATGTTTTTATGAAAGTGAGTCATTCTGTTCAAATGCTATTGAGCTTCAAATTATGGCATATTTTAAATTTGAGCCCATTCGGTAATGATAATTAGCAATATTTTACATTTGATTTACAGTTTATTTTAATAATTATCAAAAAATATAAAAGGTGTGCATTATAGTTGACACCTGGATGAACAGTTAACAGTTGTTTTCATGACTGTTAGTCATTCTCCTTGCATGCTAATGACGTTAGAGAAGTGTATAGTAGTTTCGCATGTAACTTTAGAGACGGTCCCTAGATTTGCGAAAATCGAACGTCCAACGTCAAGCCAACTTTATGCCAGTCACACACTTTTATAGCATTAAAATGTGTATTGTTTCATTTGGTTAACTGCATGTGTATTAACAGTGTTTGTTTAAGATCTAACCTGTGGGAGGACGCCAGCACACAGAAGCGTTCTTTGTTCACATTTGTTCAGAGTTACTGCTAGTTTTAATGTAAAATTATGCAATTCACTTCATAAACTATAACGTACATCATTAAAGAGGTCTACAACTCAAGTTTTATATCGATCTCGACTTCGTTTTTCATTTACCTAACTCCTGGCATAAATTAATAAATGACTGTCATTGTAAGATTAAAAAAAAAAATGAAGCTTGAATCTTTTTGGTTTAATTTTGCCACGAGTTTAATGCATAAACAAACCCGCGTGACCATAGCAACCTGAGATTATCAGAGATTGATCAAATATTTTTATCCATCCCACAGTCCGTTGATCGTGTCTTTTTATGTAATATATGTGCATATAAGGCTTTTATTATTTTTATCATTATATATATATAATATATCCAAGTGGATGCTGCACACTGCTGGTGGTTGAGGAGAGACCCCCACATGATCGTACAGCGAATTGGGTGTACAACAATACATTATAAAGCGCTATATAAATGCATCATTCATTTATTCATATAGGCTAGCCGTATATAATAATTGATAATTATATTATATTAAATAGGGCTATATTTTTATATTTATTGTTATGGTTATTTTCCCCTTTTAATTCGTGTATTGCTTACCTAATTAACGTTCTTTAAATGAGTGTTTTCATTTACAAATGAAACTAGCGAATTATTCTTTTATAATTCTAGTATTTATTATTATGGGGTTAGGGTATTTATAGAGTAATTATTAAATTCATCCTCTAAAGTGCACTTCCAGTAAAAAATCTTTATTGGCATGTCGGGCTTTTACAGTATAGGCTATAATTTACAAAACTCTTCAGGGCTGCGTTTTCCAAAAGCATCGTTAAAACTAGCAGTAACTCTGAACTAATGTGAACAAAGAACGCTTCTGTGCGCTGGTGTTCTCCCACAGGTTAAGAGATTTTAAACAAACACTGTTAATACACATGCAGTTAACCAAATGAAACAATACACATTTTAATGCTATAAAAGACTGCACATCAAGAGAAATAAACAGCAGATGTGCATGGTAACAACTTCTTTAACTTGAGCAAACGCTGCTAATACACATATACATTTGTTAATAAAGTTAATAAAACGAAACCATGCATGTTTTAATGCTAGTGAATAAAAGGAAGCGATCCACTCGCGTGCATCTGCTCATCATGACAGTACCTGGATCAGTGAGCTGCGTCTCGGGCCGATGACGTCACTTCCAGGGAGGCATGTTGTACACGCCCCTTCCCCTTGACTCCACCCCCACGTCAAAACAGCGCCACAAAGCGAGACGCGCAGAAAAAATGAAGCGCACAGGAAAAACTGCAGCGCAAGCTCAAACTAGACCGACACGCAAAATAAAATCAGTGTTGTTGCAAATAAAAAAATAGATATGACCATGGAAAATATGTATTGCAAACATCATTGCTTTCGTGGGGTATCATTTATGTTTTGCAATTCTTTATTTTTGTTTGCAAAAAGCAAAATTATTTTCCTCAATACTTTAATTTTCGTTTGCAAAACTTTATTTTCTTTTGGAAAACTTTATTTTTTTGCGTATATATATGATATTACTTTGACTCCATAGAAGTAATAATAACTTATGACATGCAGGAAATCCATAATATGGACAAAGGCATCCAGCTATGGCTGTAGCAAAATAAAAGAGGTAATTTCAGGTCATTTCCTGGTAATAAATATAGTATATGAAGAATACAGTGCTAATTGACATAACATTTATAACATTATAGAAACTATTCTGCCTTATTATATGTTTGTATGAGACAATCCTAAAATTGTCATTAGGAAAACACAGAAAAAAATATTATAGAATACAAATGATTGGTTATCGTCCAGCAGTGTATTTGATTTCTTAGCCAATTAAAAGACATACATAAAGCCTGTCAATTAGACAAAAGTCAATTTTTTTTTTTACGTCTCTTTCCCCTCATTTCTGAAAGGATGGCTATGCCCCTAAGTGTGCAGTACAGAAAACAGTGCACGAGTCTTCTTGTGCTTGAATGGTTTAAAGTCATATTAAAATGCGCACAAAGGAATCAATAAGAGGAATTGAAATTTTAATTGTATAACAACTAGACTATTCCTGACCTTAAGCATCCTATTCCGGAATTGGAATAGATTTTGGATTCCCAAGCCTAGGTATGGGTTAACATGTTAAATAAAATGCTCTTTTTTTTGTCCTACCGAAAATGTCCCTGGAGTCCACCTTTGTTATTATTACAAACTACACTTTCAATGTGATTTTAAACCATTCAAGTCAAGAAGACTGGCGGGCTGTTTTCTCTGCTGCACACATCCTTGTGTAAGTGTTCTTTAGCCTGTTGATTTTCATTCATAGTATTCAGCTAACTATGAAATATTTTACAATAAGATGATATCTAAGATTTTTTATTTATTTTTATTATTATTTATTATTTTTTTTACCATATTGGAATCAAAATTAGGAATTGACAAGAATTTGAAACATTAAAATTCAAACGATGCCAAACCTTACCCAAACCCCACATAATTTTTTTTACTGGCACCTTTCTATTCACACTGTTTAGGCTCTTTCTTTTCTATTAATCCTTCACTTACCCTTCTTTGCTTTTGCCCTTCTTAAAAACAACCACATAATCTTATACGTGAATGTACTTTTTAAAATTAGTTATTAAACAGTTGCTCCTAGCAACAGGGATAGGTGTTATGTTTGCTTAACATAGCGTCAAACATGACAATTTATGAGACTAATGTCTTGGTTTGCTCCAAAATCACTATATAACACAGGGCTTAAAGTTCTCCGGCACCGTGCCAGATCTCCGGCGTGCAGTCTTTGGCTGCGGAAAAAAATAACCCTACATTTAAAAAAAAAAAAAAAAAAATTATAAATAAAAACTTATTGATATCACTTTCGAGTCCATGAGTTCGCCTACCAATTGTATGAGAGGAGCACAGCTTTCACTCTCAACCAAACTAACATTACTAGCCAATCAGAATTTTTTTCTCTTATAAACACGAGACGCGCATGCAACGAGGCCTGATGAGAAGCACGTCACGTTGAAAAAGCTGTGAAGCGCAATGGTCAAAGATGTCCATTAGAGATGCGCGGATGGTGGTTATATGCGGGAGCTGCGGATAATCCGCGGGTCGGGTGGGCTGGGTAATAAAAAAATGCGTTCTGATTATTAGCGGGTGAGTCGCGGGTGGGTAAGATAAATCATTGATGCAAATATTAACTATGTTTTCTAAAATATGAACGTGTTTTAAATAGACTACGGAAATTGAATAAGCTGTAAATTAACATATTAAAGTTATTCAACAAAACATTATTTAGTCAAGAGCAGTGAGGGATTTTCTCTGTCTTTTATTGTTTGATTAACATTAATGACAGATGGCACAGCTTTATTAGGCTGCTGCTGTCACAAGACCTATTTCATGGATCCAATACTGATACTCGTGCGTTTTCTTTCGCAACGGTTTACATTAACTTAAGACAAAACCAACAGTGCTTATGAGGAAACTCACGAGGACAACAATTTTGACGTCATTTTGTGTGTATTTGGGCACTTAAGCACAACAAGCTTTAAGCACTTAAGCGCAACAAACTTAATTTGACCGCAGCACGCGCTTTGGATGTGACTGTGAGCGCACAGAAAAGCGCCTCTGGAGTGTGTGAGTACCGAATGGCTTAAAAGACAACAAAATATATATATATATTTTTGTCTACACGCTACATGCTATATTGAATAAATGTTTTGCAGCAATTTCCCTCATTTTAAAGTTGAAAGCTGCGGGAATGATATATAGGCTATATGCGCAATCCTGGACCTGATTACATTTTCAATACATTTACATTTAGTTATTTAGCAGACACTTTTATTCAAAGTGACTTTCAAATGAGGACAATGGAAGCAATTAAAAACAACAAAAGAACAATGATATAGGCCTACAAGTGCTATAACAAGTCTCAGTTAGCTTAACGCAGTACACGTAGCAAGGGTTTTCTAAATTATATAATAAATAAAAAGAAAACAGATTGAACAGAAAAAGAATAGAGCAAGCTAGTGTTAGCGGTCTTTTTTGATTTTGTTAAAGGGTTACTCCACCCCAAAATGAAAATTGTGTCACCAGTCACTTACCCCCATGTCGTTCCAAACCCGTAAAAGCTTTGTTTGTCTTCGGAACACAATTTAAGATATTTTGGATGAAAACAGGGAGGCTTGAGACTGTCCCATAGACTGCCAAGTAAAATACACTGTCAAGGTCCAGGAAAGTATGAAAAGCATCGTCAGAATAGTCCATCTGCCATCAGTTAAACCGTAATGTTATGAAGCGACGAGAATACTTTTTGTACACAAAGAAAACAAAAATAACGACTTTATTCAACAATTCCTCTCATCTGTGTCTCTCCAAATCAGCGTAGCGCCATTTTGACAAATCTAAGCAGTACACAGGTGGCTTACGCTCTTCTGTATCAGCCGCACAACAATGACAAATTTTTTACGTGTATTTACGCTTTGGTTTGAAAAAAAAAAAAAACAGCGCAACAGCGCAGTGCGGCTGACACAGAAGAGCGTGGAATTGTTGAATAAAGTCGTTATTTTTGTTTTCTTTGTGTACAAAAAGTATTCTCGTCGCTTCATAACATTACGGTTTAATCAATGATGGCAGATGGACTATTCTGACGATGCTTTTCATACTTTCCTGGACCTTGACAGTGTATTTTACTTGGCAGTCTATGGGACAGTCTCAAGCCTCCAGGTTTTCATTCAAAATATCTTAAATTGTGTTCCGAAGACGAACAAAGCTTTTACGGGTTTGGAACGACATGGGGGTAAGTGATTAATGACAACATTTTCATTTTGGGATGGAGTATCCCTTTAATTGTATAATAAATAAAATAGAATTTTAAAGAATAGAATTAGAATAGAGAGTGCTAGAGTTAGAGGGTCAAATAAAGATGGAAGAGATGTGTTTTTAGCCAATTCTCGAAGGTGATTAAGCATAATTATATTATACAGAGAATTGTGAAATAGATTTCCATGACTTTTCCAAAATGTTCTGATTTTATTTATTTCTCCAAAACTTTTCCAGGCCTGGAAATTGCTGTTTTAAAATTCCACGACTTTTCCAGGTTTTTCGTGACCATATGAACCCTGAATGTGACGATCGGGTGCGATTATCTTAATCAGAGAAAAATATAGGTGCGGGTGGACAATTTATTTGAAGCTGCGGTTTGGGGTGACGTTTTAGCTCATCGGCTCATCACTAATGTCCATCTAGCGCATATTTACATAGAAAAACTAATTAAAAGCAGTGAGCGGAGCTTTGCAAACAGCCCAGAGTAATCATTTCATCTCCATAAGTGAAAGTGAAAGTGATGTAACATACAGCCAAGTATGGTGACCCTTACTCAGAATTGGTGCTCTGCATTTAACCCATCCAAAGTGCACACACACAGCAGTGAACACACACACACCGTGAACACACACCCGGAGCAGCGCCCGGGGAGCAGTTGGGGGTTCGGTGCGTTGCTCAAGGGCACCTCAGTCTATTGGTATTGCCGGCCCGAGACTTGAACCCACAACCTTAGGGTTAGGAGTCAAACTCTCTAACCATTAGGCCACAACTTCCCCTAAGAACGATATGATTGCCAGAACAAATTTACCGAGATTTTTTGCGATTTCAAAATAAAAGTTTCTGAGTTTGCATGTGGCCAAATATTACAATGTAATGGATTTAACATTGTTTAATCATGCTGTAAAGTGAAACGTCACCAGGCCGTTGGTGCCCTCTGCAGGTATTTGTTATAATACATAATGTCCTAAGTTAGTTATTACATTATGCATTTTAACAGTGTTGTTCAATAAAACCATGTAATTACTTGGTTTTATATTTTACTCATGCCAATTATTATTGCCTCATCGTTAATTTATATATAAATATTCATACTAAAGCCTGGTTTTCACTTAGGTCTATTTGTGTTACTTAAAATATCAGATTACTCAATTGTCAAAATAATCAGTAGATTACTTGATTACCAAAATAATCATTAGTTACAGCCCTAGATTGGTTAAAATATTTCAAAGTACAACTGCATTGTTTTACTTTTTGTAATTAAAAGACAAATATTTTGTCATTGAAAGTTTCTATAAAATTATTTTAAAATATTGTCTCATTCTAGTGAACCAAGTATCTGTATTTTATCTCATCTCGTGAATTAAGTGTATTGTCAAACCCCTAGTGTTGATAAGCAGTAATATAGCTCATGTTTTCAAACTGTATGATATAGCTTTTATTATTCAGGTCAACCATATATTCATAAAAAAAAAATATATATATATATATATATATATATATATATATATATATATATATATATATATATATATATATATATATATATATATATATATATGTATATATGTATGTATATGTATAAATTTGAATAAGGAAAACAATAACTTTGCCATAGTATCCTTTCAAATGTTAAAGTTGCCACAGTCATGTGCTTTTTTTTAATAAAATTTTATACTATGATACAAGCTATGTCAATTAACGTTGCATTGCAGTTGTGTGTTTATTGTCTTCCACATTTCATCAGTCAAAGCATCTCTATCTGCATGTTATTCAGCTGTTGAGCCCTGCAAGGGCCTCAAATTTAGGCCCTAGCCTGGCCCATGTCTGACAGCTTATCAAATTTCCGGCACCGAGCCCGTCTTTTTTCCCCTTCTCCCTAAACAGCTTATACTACTGTTAAACTATTAAAATAGTTCAGTTTTGTATGTAATAGCAAAGTGATTATATTTTGTTTAGTTTTTTTATCAAGTTAATTTAGTAAAACGTTTGGAGCATTTTTTGTTCGTTAAATATAAGTTTTAGTTTTTTCTAAGTAACGACCATAGACTGTAAAAAACATGGACGTTGTGACGTCACCCGTAGATTTCCGAAGAGCGTTTTTGAAGCCATCTTGGCATCGTCACTCCCGGATAATCAAAAATGGGCAAAAAGGCGGGAGCTGGTTGCTGAAACCACTCCCACCTATCTCGACGGTGGTGACAGCAGGGCAATCCACCTGTCACTCAAGTGGCCACGACCTTAATTATGCAGAACTTTAAGTCTTAATATAATTTAAACGGATGAGTTAATTTTGTAAATTTGGGCATTTTAACATGGGGAGTCTATGAGATTGACTCCCTTTTGCAGCCAGCCTCTAGCGGCCAGTCGATAAATTACAGTTTAAGTCTTCTGTGTTGGCCTCACGAGACAGAGCAGGAGGTTGGTAACGTAAAAGTAACGACCAGGAGGCAGTGGTCATATGTTTGGTCTATTTTGATTTATTTAGTCTTCTCGAATTGTCTAGAAATAAAATCTATAGATATAAAACAGTTCAAGCACATAACAATGTTTAAATGTTAAACCTAGATAAATGTGCGCTATATCCAATAGATTGTGCGGAGATGCTTTGCAGGACATGGAGGTGCCAGCGTGATCACTTGCATTTTTTTCAAGTGGATACGCCGTCATTTTTGCTTATAAAGGTAAAAGTAATCATTCGTAACTGCAAAGGGTCTACTTTTATTTGTGTGCACTCACAGTATCAACAAAATGTTGTGCTTTAATAAAATAAAGAAAACAAACATGATCCGCTTTCTATCGTCTCGTCTTTAACAGGAGTACAAATATTAGTAAGTAATACAGATATCTCCTTATTATTTCCCCTTGTCACATTTATGGTAATTACTTTTGCCGGTGCTTTGCGGCAAGCTTAAGCCTATTGCGTGTATTTGAACGGAGAACTGTTTAGCTGCGCTGACGGCATGCACCATACTGCTGCTGGCAGGACAATAAACACCACTGAGTCACTCTTGACAGTCGCAGTAGCACAGTCTCGTGTTGTTTCCACCAGTGCGGCACTAATTGATGGATGTCTAAAATATAAAAATAAGGAGAAGCCTAAAACAGGCCCAAGGCCCAGGCGTGAAAACTATGACGTGAAAATTGGCCCAAAGCCCGGCCCGAGGGGTGTAAAAAAGTCGTGGCCCGTCGGGGCTGGGCTGAAATGCAGGGCTCTATTCAGCTGTAGTGATATCTGATGCATTTGTCCATATAAGGGATCTCCTGGGTCTCACTTGTGAAACAAACATTACAGTACATGAGTGTTAGGATTAGGGTTAACCCTGCTCCACAGTGCTCACATCGTCTCATTTTGGGTAAAAATAGAAAAATAATACTGCTTTATACTTTGTAACGTAGTAACTTGAGTAGTTTTTCAACAAACTACTTTTTTTATTCTTACTTGAGTAATATTATTTTTCAGTACTTCTACTTGTACTCAAGTAAATTATTCCTTAAGTAGCAATACTTTTACTTAAGTACAATTTCTTAGTACTCTTTCCACCACAAATTTTCAGTACAGCTGAAGGATCACTATATACAATTATGACTTATTATATCTAATATAATGGATTTCAGTTGGCTATTTTTGTAAATGATGAGCAGCAATCTGTTTCTGGATCTGTTATATGTCGGTGTCTGAGTTTCTCTGGGATCTGAATGATGTGATGTGTTGATGTGTGTTGATGGAGATGATTGAAGTGAATGTGGTTTTGATTTCAGTCTCAAGCTGAGCACACAGAGCGTCAGATTAAACAGCAGTTTGAGAAGCTTCATCAGTTTCTCAGAGATGAAGAAGAAGCTACAATCACTGCACTGAGGGAGGAAGAGGAGCAGAAGAAGCAGATGATGAAGGAGAAGCTGGAGGAGATGAACAGACACATCTCAGCTCTTTCACACACAATCAAAGACACGGAGGAGATGATGAAAGCCAGTGACGTCTGCTTTCTGAAGGTCTGATTTCAGATCATCCATTGATTGACTGATTGATGATTGATTGAGTTCTTGATTATCAATGGTGTGTTTGTTCTGCAGGAGTTTCCAGTCTCGATGGAAAGGTGAGTGATCTGCTGGTGTCTCTGCTCTCTCTGCTTCTGATCCAAAGCCACTGCAGTTCTGATCCTGAATGTTCTTCCAGAGTCCAGATCTCATCACAGCCGGATCCACAGACGCCTTCTGGAGCTTTGATTCATGTGTCGCGTTACTTGGGCAACCTGCCCTTCAGAGTCTGGAAGAAGATGCAGGACATAGTACAAAACAGTGAGTCTGGAGAAGATCTGTGCTGTTACACACACACTGGAAATGACGCATGAGAGAATATTTACAGATTTCAGCATTATGTGTAAATAACCAGATGAGCTACTACACCAAAATGAGCCGAAAACAAGCCAAAAACTTTGGTCCACATGATATTAACGCCTGTTTCACACATACTCCATCTGCAGTGTGTATGCGTTGCGTATTTTTTTACGAACCCATGTTAACAGATTAGAGCGTTCACATTGCATGCGGTTGAGGTCCCTCAGTGCATTCCAGGAGCGGTGCAACTGCAGCAGTGCAGCGATCGTTTACGTACCGAGTCTATTTTTGCTGTGCTGCATGCACTGAATTAAAGTGACAGCGCATTGTTCACGGTAAAAAATAACATGGATTGAGATGGAAATGCAGTCATTTCTCAATAAAATGATGCAATTAAAGTCTACTGTGTTTCACAGTCAACATGGATTTTTGGCTAGATTTAAAACAAGAAAAAGTGCACTTTTAGATAAACAAGGCAACAATATATGCACTTTTATGGAGGCAGAAAAACAAAGTTATTTAAGACCCATGGGATTGTTTGTAATAAAGATTTAAATGCAAAAGGCACAAGAGTCGACTGTTTCTGTGAGTGGTGAGTTTTAATTTTAAATGTTTGTGATAAGCCTAACAAGAAAGGTAGGCTAAATGTTGTGTTTAAATGTGTTGCCGCTTGCTTGATCAACTTATTATACAAACCTAGAAGTCAAATTTATGAATAATAAATTGTTTATATTCATTGAGTTTATGAAAGATTGTTACTGTACATTGATAAAAGAGTATCACAATGAAAAAGCTTTTTTAATTATTATTATTTTTATTTTTAAGTTAAATTTTTAATCAATGTAAAGGAAAAATGTTGTGTTTGTGGAATATTTTGCCGCGGATCAGTAGCGGACTGCAAACGCGTCTTGCGTGAAAGCACAGTCCGTGCTGCTTCTGCACCGTATACGTATAACACACACAGACTGCATACGCACTGCAGACGGAGTATGTGTGAAACAGGCATTACAGTTACAGTGATACACCAAATCTCAATTTGATTTGATTGGCAAATCTAAAATATTTACTGTAACAACACTGACAGTGATATCTGACGTGTTTGATCAATAGGACGAGTGTCATAATTAGAGCTCGACCGATATGGTTTTTTTGGGGGCCGATGCTATGCATTTTTTTCCGTCAAAGTGTCAAAAAGCACCTACTGGAGTTTGAACTTAACATCAAACTGCTTCTGTTTAACACAAATGCCGGCACAGACGTGCATGTTTAGCTAGAATCGCCATGAACTCGTGCATCTTCGGAAGTGGAGCTGCATGGAAAATTACAAACGCGTCGAGTATCAGCCTAAACACAGGCTTTAATGCGCCACAGACGCGTGCAGTGATGTGCAGATCAGCTTTAGTCTCTGAACGTCACTGAATCTACTGTTAAAAAATAACCATCCATTCATCGTATTATCATGCAAAACTAAGCATTAGAATCATTGTAATGTGACGATCAAATATAGGTGCGGGTAGGTGGCGGGCGGATAATTTGAAGCAGCGGACTCAGGTGAAGTTTGAGCTCATCTGCGCATCTCTATCAGAGCATGTGAGCGGCGTGGAGCGGTGAGAATCTCCGCTCATCGCTCAAGGAACTGTTCACCCCTCCGCTCCCCCGCTCAAAGCTACATCAGGCCGCTCCGCTCATTATCGCTCAGGGCTCAACGCAGTTTGCTTCGCGCTCCACTCAAATCGCCCCCTGCTCGCTCCAAAAAAGAAAAAAAAAAAATCTTTATATGACTTTTAGCTTAGACCACAGCCTTACCTCCTAAAGAACTAATGAGCAACAACAACATTTTTCAAATAGAAATGTTTTATTTCAAATTACAAATGACAAATTAGTCACAAAAATTCCTGTAAAATTAAACGAATAAATGGGCCTAATAATATAAATAAAAATTGTATAAACAAAAATATACATAAATGTTTTAAAAGTAAATTAACTATTAGGCCAACATTCTTATAACTGAACTTTTGCGCAGCGCGCAGGATTGAAATTTAAATTGGCTTATATCAATTGTACAAAAAAAAAAAAAAAAAAAACTGTTGTAGAATTAAACGAATAAATGGGCCTAATAATTTAAATAAAAATTATATAAACAAAAATATACATAAACGTTTTAAAAGTAAATTAACTATTAGGCCAACATTCTTATAAATGACCTTTTGCGCAGCGCACAGGATTACATTTTAAATTGGCTCATATCAATTGTACAAAAAAAAAAAAACTGCTGTAAAATTAAACAAATTAATGGGCCTAATTATATAAATAAATCACTGTTAGTTCGTTTTTTAATAGTTCACCTGTATGATTTCTCGTTTTCTTTTTTGAAGTACTTTTTGAACTCCATTATTGAGCCGAGTTTTGAATGAAAATAGTCTGTTGATGACAGTAAAAGACAGATGGATTCTGGGTCAGGCTTGACTGAGCATGCTTCAGACTCGTGGTGAGCGGAGCGAAATTGGAGCGGGAAATAGAGCGACGCTCTGCGCTCAGTCTAAGACCCGCCCGCTCGCGCTCCCCGCTTGCTCCCGCTCCACTCCGCTCACATGCTCTGATCTCTACTACACTACAGTGACCTGGGTCACCAGCAGAAAACAATGGAGTGCGCTCTGCTGGACAAACTAAGTAATTACACCATTCAGAAGCATTTAATCTGTGGTATATGTAAAAAAAAAAATCATATTCGCCGATACCGATATATTGGCAACAGGCTCATATCGGCCGATAATATCAGCTAAACGATATATCGATCGGGCTCTAGTCATAATTCATAAAAATCTGTGTACAGTTCACTCTTGATAATTATATGGACATCAGAATGAAAGCACCTGTTGATTGTGTCTCATCAGCTCCTGTGATTCTGGATCCAAACACTGCAAGTCCACTTCTCATCCTGTCTGATGATCTGACCAGTGTGAGACGAAGCGAGAACAAACAACCTCTTCCTGATAATCCGGAGAGATTTGACATCTTTCCATGTGTTCTGGGTTCAGAGGGTTTTAACTCAGGAACACACTGCTGGGATGTGGAGGTTAAAGAGAGTTCATTGTGGAGTCTTGGAGTAATTACAGCATCAAACCAGAGGAAGGGATTGGAATTATCTGACACTGCTGCCTGGTTTGTGCAGTATGGATTGTCTGATCGGTTAGGTTTTCGTGTTAATCAGAAGCTTGAGCGTGTGAGAGTGTATCTGGACTATGACAGAGGAACAGTGTCATTCTCTGATCCTGTAACTAACACACATCTACACACATTCAAAACCACCTTCACTCGTATAGTCTTTCCATTATTCTGTTGTTACCCTCTAAGGATCTTACCGTTCAATAGTCAGTTCAATATTCAGTAGCTCTCTTGAAGTCACGCGATGTCTCATTTGCTCATTCTGCTCCTTGGTATAATGATGACCTGCGCTCTAAGAAGGCAGCTTGTCACAAAATGGAGCGTAAATAGCGTCCCTCAGGTTTGAATGTATTTTATAGATAGACTTCTCAATGCTAATGTTGGCACCTCTCTACCTGCTTCAGATCAATTGTGTTATGACTTTTTTTTTTTCAGTTCTAAAATTGACAATGTCTAAAAACGTATCCATGCTACACCTGTTTCTTCTTCAACACTTTTCTTACCTAGTTTTTCTGGCACATATTTTACTACCTTTTCTCAAATTGATTCTGAGATGTTTATTAGGGGTGTATCACATATGAAAGTTACCAGTTAATCCCCTCCCAACAAGCTTATTTAAATCTCATTTTGACTCTTTGTGCCCAGCTGTTCTCAGCATTGTAAACAGTTCTCTACATACTGGTGTTGTACCAGAAAACTGCTGCTGTAACACCTGTTCCAAAAAAGCATAATGTTGATTTTGATAACTTAAACAATTATAGGCCTATATCAAACATTCATTTTCTTGCAAAAATCTTAGAACATACACTGTAAAAAATTTACCGTAAAATTTACAGTAACTTACTGGCAACAATTAGCCAGTAAGTTACTGTGAATACTTTTTACAGTAAGGGTACTGTACTTCCATTTACAGTATTTTATGTATACACTATGAAATCAAAAACAATTAAATACTGTGATTTTAGTTGTATTTACAGTAACTTACTGGCTAATTGTTGCCAGTAATTTACTGTGAATACGTTTTACAGTAAGGATACTGTACTTCCATTTACAGTATTTTGTGTATTCACTGTAAAATAAAAAACAATTAAACACTGTGATTTTAGTTGTATTTACAGTATTGATTGTTTTACTGTAGAAGAAAAAAAAATAGTGTGATTTCAATTGCATTTACATACAAAAAACAGTTAAGCACTGTTTTTTATGTATTGTATGCAATACAGTACTATAAACATTAGATAACAGTTAATCACTGTAAATTCAGTTTCTCACTGTACAATTTAAATACTGTATCACTGTGATTTAATATTAGCCATCATTAAAATAATCACCCATATTCTAAAACATTGCAATCAACTGCAGACAATAAGAAAATTGTTAACAGTTATTTATTTAAAAACATTTGGTGAACAGGAATGACAAAACAGGTTGGACAACATGCCATTATACCATCCAAAGTTAACACACATTCTATGTTTGTAATTTCTAATGGCATGAAGTCTATTATCCACTTATTCTACTGTTGCTAAATTTAATTTACGACTGAAGAAAATTTTTACAAAAGAGGCTTTTTCATTACAAGTTTTGTAAAGTTACAGAGCAAACTGTTACTAGTTCATTCACTAGTTCCACATGACTGGTTGCTATGACGGAACAATAATGCAAATTGATACAATATGGTCAAAAAACTGAACTACTTTAAAGCTGTGCAAATAACTGATTATTACCACATTCTAAAGAGCAATAAATAACACTGGCAATATTGAAATAAAATAAAACATTGAACATTAAAAAATTTAATATTTAACATTTGCATGAACATTTAAAACAGAAAGGAAAATAAACTTCCCCTGCCTCTTGACAAAGGTCTATGGCCTCTTGCATGCCCTGACCTTGGAGACCTAGAATCCTAGTTGGAGCCCTGAAATTAAAGAAGAAAACACATTAGATCGGCTGAATGGTTTCGAAAACGGTAAAACTCAACTGTTTAAAGTTGTAAAATGAGCCTATTTCCAAAAAAAGTGTAGTGTTCTTTTAATCCAAATACAAAACTTCTTATTTAAATAATGGAGGCTACTAGTAAATGGTGAAATTAACATTTAGAAAGATTAATAAATGCTGTAGAAGTGCAGTTTATTAATAGTTTAATGTTAACTAATGTAGTTAACTGGAGTTTAATAAATGGAACCATATTGTAAAGTGTTACCAATTTGTTATACACCGATTCAGATGACTCGTGAGTTCAGTGTTGGACAGATCAGTTGTTTTAACCATTCATTAAATGTAATCGGTTCAAAGGAGTCATTAGTTCGAGAATCGGACGTGTCATTAGCGGACTATGGCAAGCGTGTTTTATTATCCTGGGAGTTTTAGGACATTGCACAAGATTTTTTTGTCAACAAGGAAACATTTTATCACTGGATAGTTTTTTTATTTGTATATAAATTTTTTGAAAGTGTTTTTTATTTCAGCTGATGCGGAAACAATTTTCAGAGTACAGCCAAGGCAACGTTCTTTCTTTAGCACAATTCACACCCAGCGGTAATTCAGGGAAAACAACATCTCTGAATGCTCGACATGAACTTTGGTCTTCTGATCTTTTACCATCGTGTCAAATTCAATTGCTCAATTGATTTTGATTAATATGCCTGAGGGAGCGAGAGAGAGCAAGACAGTTTGACGACTGTGAGAGTGCGCGCGCACGGCCAGGGCTCTCTCTCTCTCTGCTCGTTCTATCAGTAACATGCGCACTGTCACAAGTGCAGTCATCTACATCACAGCGTTAAAATGGCTTTAGCGGGAGAAAAATTTGTTTTGGCGGCTGAGAGAAATGGAGGGAGAGTTATTCCATTTTCTTTTAACACTATCTTATTTTTTTTAAAATGAATAACGAAACGCAATGTGGCAGGCTACTTTGGGTTTTGCTCTAAAAAAATATCATTTTCCGCTGGGTTATAACAATCATTTGTAACCGGGGTCAGATCCTTGTGTTACCACAGGGGAAAATCGTAAACCTATTGTTAATTGGGATTGGAAAGGTTATTTTGACCGCATTCTAGCCACTGTATTTCGTCTTTTTTCCCATTTTATCATTTTATGCCGGAACTTTCGGATTCTATATGTTCTGGCCTCTCTGCAATCGGAGGAGTGGCCACCACTAAACACATGTGGATGGCCGTGGGACCAGTGTTTTTTTGGTAAGATTTTCGTAATAGCGACATCTTATCCGCTGATCATATATTTATATATACCTGACGTTTTTTGAAATGGTAAACCTCCGGGCTAATGCTAATTCTATTCACCTGTTCAATGTTAGGTTTTTACAATCAATAAGCCAGCTTCCTTTTATTTCGATAGACGGACAAGGTGTAGGGTGTCCTAACGTTATGCTAATGAGTAATACTGTGAAAGAAGCATAATAACAGAACAGCTGCGTCTAGTAAATGGACATGACAACCGGTCTTGATTCTTTAGACCAAAATGCAGCAAAACAATCCTTACATCCATCTGAGTTGATGTTTATAACCTAGCTATAAGACTCTATATCGTAGGTCGAGCAATAAACCCTGTTGACCACTAATGTTAAGACAATAATAAATTAACTCATTGTGATAATTAATAATTAACTCCCTACAGATAGATCTATTTTTCTTTTTCTCGTAATCTAAACTTAAGCGGTCATTCATGACTGGGGAGTTTAATATTGAAGTTTTCTTCATAGCACAGATCTATTGTTTTTGGAGTGGTTTCCGAAGAAACCGGTAATAGCAGTTAACAAACTTGCTTTATAGAGATGCATTGATATTGTTCGTCGTATGCTATAAACAGATAGAGGACGCGTTTTTAGTATGAAGATCCATAGGCCTACAGCGCCAGTCATGTAGTCCCTCACAGAGGCTCGCACGAACGCCGGCGGGCAACTAGCGCGTGAGTTGTGTGTGGAAAGATCTGCTGTATTTTAGTCGATACATACTCGTGCCGAAACGCAACTGAGGTCAGTTCCACACAGTCTGCGTGTGTCTTTCTGTAAAAGTCCGCTGTCGGACTCTGAACCAGAACATAATCTTTTTTTGTTTTTTTTTTTTTTTTTTTTGTTTTTGCCCAAAAAAAAAAAAAAAAAAAAAAAAAAAAAAAAAAAAAAAAAATGAAACATCAGGTTACAATATTGATAATTTACAATATTTATAATTTTGAAAGCTGCAGTCCATAACCTTTTTTTTGTGTGTGTTCAAAATTTACAAATAGTATATAATGAGTGAGAACATCATGAATACATT